>NC_085046.1:137035761-137286597 GCF_963662255.1 Cinclus cinclus
TTGAATAAGTGGCACTGGACTAGGGAAATTAGGACTTCATAACCATCTGCCATTATAGTGCTTTATATGGTAGCAAAAGCACAACTTGTGGCAGTCATTTTAGCATTGTGTCATTTAATATTAATAGACAAAAATACCTTGTTCCTTTCTGTATGACAATCTCTGCTTTTTCCACCAGTGGGGGTGCTGCAACAGCAGTGATTTACAGATCCTATATTTAACATAGTAGAATCAGCCTATGAGCCTGGATGAATCTAAAATAGCACATAGCATGAGCCTGGAATTTATTTTAAAAGATCCTTTATCTTATGACTCCATTAAAGTTTGAAGCCAAACAGATGTACAGTACCTAGGGCAAACACATTTCAAGATATTTTACTTTCCACTTTCCATTATCCTACTGATCTATAATAAGTCAAATAATATCACTGCCTAACCTTTTGAATTTTCATTTGTACTCTGTGCTTCATTGGTAAATTTGTTTGTCTTCTGAGTTTTTTAACATTGTTGGCTTTTACACAAAATTTGCTCCACTGTGTAGAAGTTGTTTTGACATATTTAATTCCACAAGAGAATTCTAACCACTGGTTCTTTCATCAGCACTTATAATACTGCTGCTATAATACTGTTCTCAATTACTTTTACTTTCATGGCAACTCTATTAATACAATTTTATTTTAAAAAACATGATAAACTGATTATCTCTATGGCTATATATAAATAAGCTGAGTATATTCAAACCTCCCTGTATGCTCTTAAATTTGCTCTGTTTTAATCTTCAAATTGGGTGGCACCACATTGTGTGGGTACTAACTTTAACGTATTTTAAATGCATATTTTCAATTTGAAGACTTAATATTTTTAAATAACGTAAGTGTCCTATGGAATTACATTTCTTATATATCTTAGAGATGCTGAACTCTCATCGCAATTTTTTCTCCTCATGTCTGGAAAAAGAAGAACTTCAAGCAGCCAGTTATTCACTAAATCCAATTGCATTTGACCATAGCTGCTCAGAGCTACAACTCTGGTAGCAGCAATCCTTTTGTAATTCATCTCTTGCAGGTTACTGCACTAGTGCTGTGAGTTGTCACAATTACTGTTAGGTTCATTTGAGGATTTAATGAATGAATTTGGGGGCACTTAGGAATGCACTGAGCTACAGACTATTACTCTTCTATCAACTATTTATTAATTTACAGTAATAAAATCTATACAAGTTTATTACTTAAATATTTCCCAGGCCAACTAATAAACTTCAAATTACATCTTCAAATGCCACATCAGCAGATTATTGGCTGTGTTTTGAACAACACACGTTGTAGATGTACAATAAAATTTTGAATGTCACTGATTTACTCCTGTGTTTCCACAGACAAGCAGAAAGAAAACATTGGAAATTTCTTGAAACTAAATATTAATGACATCAAATACCATTGTGTTTTTGAAAGATAAAGCAAGATGAGTCTACAGTCAAACCTGAGTATGGAAGTGGGTTGTGACAGCAGTAGGATGTTGCCATCTTTGGGGTTTTTCTTTCCTTTCTTTCTAATAAAATTTCCCCACTGGTAAGAGCTGTGTGCCAGTACTCTTAGGACTCACAGCCTTTTTCTATGTCATTCCAGTAGACGTTGCAGAAAGAAGTACAAACTAGATTAGATTGCCTACTTTCAAAAATTATGAAATCCTGAACTAAAATAAGCTGAAGAAGACAGACTGAATGTTTGAGTAAAATACCATGAGGTTCTACAAGAGACTTAAAGTCACATTTAATTGATAGTTGGAAGCTCTCAAATAACACACTGATGACTATAAGACAACTGACTTGAGAAGAGCAGGAAAAGCAGAGCAAACTCCTCATTTGGAAAGAAAGTTTATCCTTCTATTTTCAGTATCTGTGATTACAATGTCAGTGAATTTATAGCAGCCTGTGCGAGATGAGTAATTCTGAACAATATCATTTTGCCATTTATTTTGCCTATCACTTTGAGGGAAAGTTGTTACAGAGTGGCAGCCAACACAGATATTTCTTGCTTTTGTTTAAGAGGTAAGAAGGAAAAACATGAAGAACAACACAGCAAAGAGAAAAAGAGGAACATGCTGTCATCCTCACTGACTTCCTGTTAAGACAGCTTCAGCAGCAGCCAACAGCAACATCATCCCAAAGGACTGCAGGAGTGACCAGCCCCTCTGAGCTTTGTAACATGTAGGTGCTCAAGTATTGCACAGAATTAGATCATATGAACAACAACATATGTCAATTTACACAGATGGACCATAAACGCCAACACCTGCTCTCTTACTCTGGCAGCCAGAAAAATGTCCCAGCTAAACCTGGGCTCATCATTCCTTCCACAGCCCCCTACCCTCCCTATCCTCTTCATGATAGCTGATGCCTACACTTCTGTAATTAGCTTTAAAACAGCAGAGCAGTAGTGCATTGCAGAAAGCACTTTGCAGAAACTGCTGAATTTAAAACAAACAAACAAACAAACAACACTTTCCACTTCATATATTGCCAGGTAGGTAAAACCCCAAAGTAGCACAGGAGCACTAGTATGGCCCAACATGCTGGGACTACTGTCTTCCAAGGAAAGTATCTAGGTAACTGGGGGTGTGGAGGGGCCGGAGGGTTTGGTTAGAACTGTTTTTCAGGCACAGACACTTATTTCTGACCAGTCATAAACTGAAATATATGTAACATTCATCCTCTAGCAACAGATGCATCAGATTTTTTTTATTCCCAGGCTTAGTTAACAAGGAAAACCACTTAATTCCAAGTGACAAGATCACAGCAACATTTGTTGTTCACTATCACTATTTACATGGAAAGAAATTATAGGATTTCCCAGCAAGAAAAAATAAAATTTACAGCTGAAACTAGTATGAAAATGGACTCAGCTAACTTTCCCAAGAACATGAGGATGATTAAACCATCCAAGGACCTTGGAAATTCATCATCTGACTTCAACCTCAACCTTTCAGCACAAACTCAAAAGAAAATCAAGACAGGCATCAAGAAACAATCGCTTTCATCACCTGAATCCCGTTCTTTTTGATCCATATGCTCTGTGGTTTTCATTGCCTGAAAGCACCTGTTATGAAAGATCTACAAGGAGCGGGAGACAACTGCAGTGTTACTGTTCTTCTAAATGTTAGTCTTACAATAAGAAGAAAGAAAAATGGTGTCAGAGACAAAAAGTACCTATTTTTTGCAGGTCTAATGCTCAGAGAGAGAACTGCATAATGCTCTTAAATTCAAGAAAGTATGCCATTAGAAGTAAAATAAGTTAAAAACCCAGTAAGAAATAAAAGTTGGATACTGTAAACTGAATATATGAGGTAACAGAAGTAATTACATCACTCTATATAGCTTATATAGAACAAATATTTAAATAGATCTCAAATGCAGAAAGCACTGTCTACATTAAGGCGATTTTATCAGATTAGATTACTTTGAGATATTTCTTAGTTGTTTTTTACTTTACAATCTAAGTTATATGAAGAGAGGACACATTTTGAAAATAAAAAATGAGAGACAAACACTTCAGACAAGTTGATGTTTTCAGATGTTTGCTCCTTTTTTTTCCAACATGGTCAATTAAAAATGAATGCACCCAAAATTCACTCTACAATTTCAAGTCTTTTGAAAACTGGCACATGAAGAGAATAAATACTGTTGCCATTCGTTGCTGTTGCAAATGCTGTGCAATGCCTCTGCACAAATTTTTCCCACCATTATCTTGAAAGCTCTAAATGACTGTCTTTGGGAAAAGAGAGGGGAGGTATTTTTAAATGCAGTAAATGGATGGGGGTTTTAGACACTCATATAAAGCATGTTCATTATAAATACTGTGGATTCAAATGAGCCTGCAGAGTTTGCCATTGTAGGTACATGTGACAAACCAAATCTGCCTGGTGCACTCCTTTGACTTAAGGAGCCTCCAAAGAATTGGGTAAGATATGAGAGGAGGCCATTCCCCTACCCTTTGGCATTCTGTATCTACACAAAGGGCAGAGCAGCCAAGGTCTGTTATATATTATTCTGAAAATATCCCACGAACAGCACATAAAAGCCCCATATTTTGGTCAAATCTATTCTAGATACATACATGCAAGTACAGAATTAGACCAGTGGAAATTAACTAAAGAGTTACAGATGGCCCTGTATATAAAGCAGTACAATATAAGAGAGACCATCTGGAAGTATGTTTTGTCCTTAAATGTTTTTTTTTAAAAAACAAAAAGAAAAAAAAAATCCTTTCTGCTTTTCCTTTTCTAGCTGGAAGTTTTCACTGTGCAATGAAACTGCTTGTTTTAGTTTCCAAAAAAATTGAGGACTTGATCGATACACCTGCCAAACTGGGAATCTGAAGTAGAGGTGCTGGCTAAATCTTGAGGAAGCCAATGTTTTAAGCATCAAACTTACCTGGTGATGCTTGGAATGTGCTTAAGGAGTACAGTTACAGAGTGAATTTACTTACTGATTTTTCGCTATTGAAAAAAATACATATTTAACAACAAACTTGTTCAGGAAACAAGCAGACGTTCTTTGAGATGCATGCAATTATTGCTGCTGTATTCAACTGGAACAACACTTAAATGTAAACATTAATCCAGCTTTTAATAAAACCAGCACCTTGGCACCCACCCTGTCTTGCTGCAATTGCCCCGCATTTGTGCTATCAAAGTCAGGAGAGGAATCATGGGCTCAAACTCAAATAGTGAAACACTTTTGTACTGCCACAATTACAGCAAAATGTCACCTGCTGAGGTGTAATGGGGTAAAAATTAAGTACTGGCCAGTGAGGAGGTAACAAGCCTCCTGAGACTGTCAGCCTTGCTTCAAGTACCATTTTCGCTGAGTTCTTCTGTTTTTCCCATGGATCAAGGGTCTTCTGGTGTATGATATTTTCAACTAATAGTAAAAAAATATTTAATTAGCTTTAATTTTCAGAGGAATGCCTTGCAATGAAACATTAGAGTATATTTTTCCTATCCTGAAGTATGGGAATAAGTCCCATTAGCATAAATGTCCCATTAGCAACATTGAAGGTGGTATGGTTTACATTATATTCCCAGGCTAATATGTTATGGCCCTGGACAAATAAAACCAAAATAAATTATATCCATCTTTCCATAAATTCCATTATAGCTTAATTGTAAGATTTTTTTTCTTTCTTTTTTTTTTCTTTAATTTGCCCTTTTTTAATATCTGAATTGCATATATGTGCTCTTCCCCTTCTTGCTTCTCCTCTCTTTTCCCTCTCTGAGTCAACAGAGCCTGGCAATTTGTCATTATGATAGATGAAAATGGGGAACAACTCAATGAGATTTTTTTTTTTTTAGTTAGCTAATGTATCGATAGCCCACAATTAACAGTATTACATACATAACACCAAAATTAGATACTGCATTTTCCTTACGTGCTGCTGCATTACACTTACGTTCACATTTTTCCATCACACATAATATGGAGCAAAGCTACAGTGTGTTCTGTATTAATAAATCGGTGGGAGGGGGTTCTTCCTCACTTGGGACAAACACAGTAGCATTAACAGCATCACTTGTTGTTTGTGAGACACATGCACTGCCACTATATCAGGTCAAGTGCTTGTAACCTGCTTATCAGCAGTTAACACTAGATACAGTTTAAGAGAACAATTCAAAAATGGTTTTGATTGATTGCAACCAACTGGCAGTGTAATTGCACTCAAGCCATTAGGAATCCAATTGAACCCTGATCGAGTACTTCATTACTCCTGCTCTTTTCACAAGGGCACACCATCCCAAGTAATATTTTATATGTTATAAAAGGTTAGGTTTGAAAAATTAGCATTACAAATGTCACATTTACTTCCAGCTGGAAATGTGCAACAATGTGTGACAATACTGAATAAAATGTTGAAACATGTTTTCCTTTTGTTTTACTTTACTCATTTTTGTAATACAACACTGGTTACTGGAAAATGCCTTACAGCTTTATTCAAAACACATGTTCAAAGATCTGAATGAAAAAAAGCTTTGACTCTCTCTGGAACATCTAACCAATATATCATTTGTGTGCTTCAAATTTTTTTTTTAGTGTCAAGAACACTTTTATGTCTTTAAGATTTATTTAAACTAGTTTATTATATAATGAAGCTTGTCAGATCATAAGAACAAAGTCAAACAATATGCTCTATATCAAAGTATAACATTTAACATATAGATTTAAGTATACGTATCAAGTACAATGCAATCAAGCAGGGTTTAATCTGAAAATGCAAATGGTTCAGATTATTAAAGACACATCTGTCCTTTGAAGCACAATTTAGGCTGTTTATCAAAAAGTTGTGTGTAATTACATTATTCCCTCCCACTAAACATACTTTAACCATGGATTTTTAGTTTGAAAACTTTTAGGTTTAACCCCAGGGCCAAAATTTCATAGCCTAAACCACTAACTAAAATATAAACAAAAACATAAATTTCAGAATGTACCTAATCACTTCTAGTCTACAAACTATTATGGTAGGACAGCAATTTTGATTACATTAATCTCATGGTGATAACAGAGTTGAATAAACTATCAAGTATTCCATCAGTTTTACGTATTCCTTTTTTCTCTACATGTAAAT
Source organism: Cinclus cinclus (assembly GCF_963662255.1). Taxonomy (NCBI): domain Eukaryota; kingdom Metazoa; phylum Chordata; class Aves; order Passeriformes; family Cinclidae; genus Cinclus; species Cinclus cinclus. The sequence continues at coordinate 137,042,382 of NC_085046.1, forward strand.
ACACATTGCTTTGCCTGCCATGGGACTCTGCCTTCTTTTACTTTGAACAACAGTGTCAATTTTAAACATACATTTCTTATTGCTGAAATGGTCAACACTCCTAAAATGCATAATATATTTAATGACAATATATACATAAAAATTATCTCCCTCATTTTCAAACACTACTGTAAAGATCTGAGTCATTTGCAATTTAGTTAAGTGCAAATTCTTGCAAAGATCAACAAGTGATTGTCTCAGCTATAAACAGCACATACCTTTAGATTAAAACTCTAAATTGTAAATAGAACATGCCATGCAAGCATTCCATTAATCCTATTTTAAATGCATGTAAAATACTTAACAATGGGGATCTATACTGCTCTATTACCATGCACAGATCTAGCAACTGTGCATATAGAGTAGTAAAAACTCTCATTACACACAGAACTACAAGTAAAACACTTGTGCTTTAAGACACATTAAAAATGCCTTCTTCTGCACAAAAGAAGGATCTTTTATGAGTTCCTGGAAATCTGAGTGTTATATTTAGCTCTTGTGAGTCTAGTAAAATGCAACATGCCACACAATCAACACTCATTAAAGCAGTTTCAAAAGCTAAAATATTGCAATGGCTACATAGTAGAAAAACATCAACTTCTTTAATATGCTTCATTTTGAGTGTTACACATTAAAATGTTTGTTTACACTGTACTTAAGAAACAGACACTCAGGTGCTCACTTGTCAATACTTTTGAAAAGAGAGATCTTCACTGCTCTTTGATTTTTTTTTGATCTAGTCTCACAATGATAATTTATATATTTATATCAAATATCCATAGGGCACACAAATGTGCAAAAACCTGAAAGATTTATCCTCTTTCCCCAGCCCCATACAGAAAATTGCTGTTCCTTGTAACAAAATGCTGAGATGAGTGTTTGGTGTTCAGAGACCAGGATTCCTATTCAGGACAAAGCTCCTCATCTTTCTAGAAATATTTCTTTATTTTAAAGGGAAAGAACAGTTTGGAAGAAGAAGAAAAGGAGCACTAAGAGAGTATTACCTCATCCTAACTTGGTTGGCTGTTTTCAAATGTATATAGTCCCCACTAAGCAAACAGAGTAATTTTTAAAACAGACACCAATAGTTATTCTTTTTCACAGTGCAGACATTGTCTGATGGAATTTACACACCATGGGTGGCTTGTTAGATAAATAATAGAAAAACAAGTACAGTATTACAATATCTATTTAGAAGGCTATTTTGAGATGCTGGAAGCAATAACCAAGATTTAGGTGTTTTTACAATATTGTATTTAAATAATTAAACTACCCTAAACTATCTCATCTAAAATAATATATGTACCAAATGACAAGAAGAATGAAAAAGCACGAGAAGCTTCACAGCTATAGCAACCCACAGAATTAAGGCCAATGGTCTTCATACATGTGACTGAAAATTAAGCAAGGTTCACAGCAGGCTCAGAAGGTTAACAAATCAGGCTCTGGTCGGCCAAAAATGTAACAGAGACAACATCTTTTAAACTGTATATATTGGCTGCATGATAATAAACTGTTCCACATGAAAATAAACCCCAGTGGCATGTACAGAGACAACCATATTTGTTGGGACAAAAGGAGTTTGAGTCTGGTGGAGGAAGACAGAAAGACTGATGTAATAATTCTACCCCAGGATTTCCTTGATTTTTTAGGCTTAGATCTCAATCTGAATGTCTTTTAACACTAATTTATGCATAAGTTTCTTGCTTTTTCATTCTAATCAACTTTTAAGTATCTGCATGCTGAAATCAGAAGCACTTATATTCTCCACAACATTTTTTTTTTCTCCAAACATAAAGCATTTGGTCCAGATCCAAAGTAGGCTTTAGGTATCTAAGCCAGGATTTAGTTTGTCCTGAGGTGCCTGAATCCAAAACTGTGAGCTACATTAGCCATGCTTAGCAGCCATTAACCCTGAAAACAGCTCTGGCTTTCACCTGAAAGCTTCTCAGCCACATCAAGTTCTCCCCCTAGTCAGTAAAGCTCCCTGTGCCTCAAAAACTCCGTGTCTGTTTCCTACATAAGCTCAGCAGGAACCTGGAAAATAGGCAAAATACACTGAAATGTCTTTAAGAAAATAATCAGAACAGTGAGTGCAGAAAAATTTCACTGGGGACACATTGACTTGGAAACATACATGGAAGTACTTTCCTCTAGCTTAGCTGGTACAGCACCAGCACAAAAAATGAGGTGGATTCTAGATCTTTACCCAGAGTCAAGCTTTGTTGGAAGCAAAGGCCATTCTTCAGTAATAGATTAAAAATCAAGGGAAAAAAGAAGAAATGAAGAGCCTGACTCTGGAGCTCAGCATCTGGTTCAAGTGCTACTTCTTTGGGTTTGCTCCAGGAGCTACTTCTGTCTAACAACTGCTGCAACCAGTCATGTTAAGAAATTGTCATCCTCATTTCCCAAATGTATAGTTGGGCTCTTCTTTTTGTGCTGCAGACATTAAAGAAACTGTTTAAAAATTGATCCCTAGACTATACTTCCTGGATGTCACTAATAACCACCCTCTCTTTCAAACACCTCCCTTTGAGCAGTCTTCTGCTTGCTCGTTTTGAGACAGAAAAACTCTTTTAATTACTCACAGTTAATTCCCAGAGAAAATCTACAATTTGCTTCAATAATACAAATTATATCTTACACTCCAAATCAAATGTAAGATCGATATTTGATGACATAATGGATTTTATTGTGCCTTCAGGTAAACTACCAAGCACAGTTAGCAGTTCAGTGAGTGCTCCCCTGTGTTGACAAGGGCCTCATCTTCATCTCAAGAACAGAGAAAGGTTACTCAGGTTCTGAAACTGAGCATTACCAGCACCCAGAAAACCAACCCAAAATATCTCCTGGATATCAATAGACTTCCACTCAAATTCCCAGATCCCACATAGTCTTTTAAAGCCAGTAATTCAATGACTGAAGTTTACTAAGATGACACTCACATAAATGGCATACCACAAATGAGAATAAACAATTAATGATATAATTTGTCTAGTCTTTCATCAGTTATGGTCAGGAATAAATTGAAGGCAGAAAGAAGATGGTTTTATAGCAAGCAGACTTCTGGAACCCTCTTCCCACAAGAATAGCAGCAGAGGAGAAAGAAAAAAACATTCCATGCATTTTAAAACAGAATGTGATCTAATTCTTAATAGGACAATGTGGTGACATCCTATGATTGCATAGGACTGAAGCAAGTGATACACAAGCTCTCTTCTTCAGTGTCTTCTTCTTCCTGTTATAGGTCCACACAAACATGCTGTACAGAAAAATTTTTTATCTTCTCCAAAGAATACCTAGCTTGATTATAATTTTGCCCTGGATCTTAGATCTTCTGGAAAGCTGTCAGCAGCTTCATTACTCAGAAAGGTGCAGATAAAGAGAAGCTGAACTACAGATGCTGTTATACTACAACACTGTGCTTCAGCTTCCTGGTTAAATAAATGTCTTTGCTATACTGAAGAAGCCTATATGGGAAAACCATAGTCCTGTTAATGCAAAAAAAATGAGCCAAAAAGCCAGTCTGGACAAAAATCTAATTGTCAAGATGCGGCTGTCTGCAGCGGCCCAAGTTCCTCTGTCGCAGTTGCGTAACAGAGTTTTTGGGTTACAGTAATCTTGGCAGTCTGAGCAAGAACAGAGACTGTTCAAGTTACACAACTGCAGTGTCATTAGTGGCTTCTTAGGACTGTGCCCAGAGCTGCCCGAGTAAGTTTGCATTACACTAAAACATAAGCTGCTGGTTGCAATGTCCCTGTTGCGCACACAAGTCAGACTCTGTCGCTGGTTCTCAGGCACCACATCCCAGCGAGTGGCGGGAGCACTGCCCAGACTGCCCCGAGCTCTGTGCCTGCCCACTCGCTGCCTTCTTCCAAGAGCCAAAAGCCTGAAAGCCCATTCATTTCTATTTTTCATTTTGAGCAAAGTCAAGGGCTTTATTTAGATGTCGTTTACATCAGTTATTACTCCTTTTCACTGACCAAATCACTCTCTGATCTGTGCTGGGTATTTCTGTCCATCACCGACTTTTAGGTGAAATCTCTGCCTTTGTTACTCTGTTTACTTTCCTGTTTGCTGCATGTTCATTTGCTCTAGTGATCAGCATTACTGATCACACCCATTTACCTACAAAATTTCACTTAGTCACTCACTTTATGGCATGCTAAACCCATTTACTCCAACACCCACTCTGATATTATCAGAAGCACTATCAAGTATCAATTTCCTGTGCAAGGAGATGCTATTCTTTAAAGCACTCCATAGTAGTAACACTAGTATGTAAAACCATGAACTGCTATTTGCAGTCCTGTTTCAGTTTATTTTTTTCTTTAAATACAGCATCATTATTTTCTTGCACTACAATAGGAGGTATAACAGCACCTCATGGTCAATTCAAGCTTGTATTTTTAGAATACTCAACTGCTATGTGAACTACAAAATTTACTGTAGTCCCTAGTTATAACTCTGGTGGTTTTGGTACTGCCCAAAACCCATCACAGAACTTAACTAAACTAGAAGTCTTCCTTTTTAACCTACTTTTCCCTTTGTTTTCTTTTTTAATTGTAATAGATCATCCTTAAGGAGGAATGACATATATATATATGAGATCAAAATATCAAACTATATTTAACAAAGCAAGATTTTAAAAGTAATACTGACTCTTAAAAAAAATCATGTAATGCTTTTGTCTCAGCATGTACCCTTTGAAGTATCTAAGGGTCTTAATAGCCTCAGGACAGGATTTTTTCTATTGACTTTAATCATGGTTATACAGTACTAAAGAAAAATAGAAGGTGTCTAAGCTATGAAGAACACCGAGATGACAAGTGAAGTTAAACATGTAGCACTGGTACGAGCATCTGTGAGATGTCTAACATTCCTACTGCCAGAACACGAGCTCCCTTTCTGACTTGTCTCCTTGCTGTATAATGCTGCAATGTCTGAATTCATCTAAGTTTTGGACTTAAGACTACCCTTTCCCATTTTTCTGAAAATTAATAACTTAGAAATATTCTAAACCTATCAAGGAACATTTTGATCATGAGGATGAGATCTTCCAAAAGAGAACTTTGAAGTGTCCAGTCTCATTGAATCATTTTTTGGCAGCAGAGGTTGCCCATTTGGAAAGCCAGCCCATTTTACAGCGCCTCAGAGAACCACCCTGAACGGAATGCACTTGAAATGCCAAGGTTTAATATTTACTTCTTAATTTCTTAAATTTTCTTTTCTTTTCCCTCCTGACTGTTTGGTCAGCAGGGAAAAAACCCCCATAGCAAATCAAACGCTTTCACAAAGCAAATGCTCCTGTTATGCCACTAAAACTCTGCATTCTAGAAAGAGAAGGCATAAGGCGTTTCACTTTGACATTTGTGGTTCCTGAAATCACTGACATAAGGGAAAACATTTTCACTTAAAGCAGTCAAAATGATAACTGACCTTTCACTTATGCTGACCAAATGTATTATGTGCCACTCAGCCACTGGGATCTATCATTCTTAATTAGCATCTACACAATAAAATAGCTCAGCTCAGAAGTGTATTAATTACTGTTTTATGGCTGTTTTCTATTCTCCTGGCTGTACAGTACCAACCATAAAAAGCTGGGGCCTTTTGCAACACAAAGGGGCAGTATGTCTTACATGTGATTCATGAAAGTTTCATTAATATTTAAGTTCATGTGGTTTTGAGGAGCAGAGGGAAATGAGCTGTTTCTTCTTACTTCACACCCAGAGGATTTAGCTCAATTTCCAGAGTAGTACAAATCACACAGTGTGATAGGACAGAAAATCTGCTTTGTATATATACTTTGTTTCACGTTGCAATCCGTGAATCAAAATAAAACCACAAAAGATACATCAATTCAGGCAACTCTATTCAAAATTCTGTGTACTGATACAGAAATATAATGGAGAAGAAATCAAAGAAAACATCATTCCTTTGAACCACCAGCCTTGGACAGAGGAGAAGAATCATCTATCCTATTCTTTGTATTTAAATTAATGTGGGTTTTTCCCCTTTTTAAAATAATGTTGCAGTTCAAAGGACAGAGTGATAATAAACCGTCATTTGCTAAAATATTTCTCATGATGTGTCATTTGAGACCGTGTACCTCACACCCTGAGTTTAGAAATATAATCTATCTGAATTAACTGCCTGCAAGCTGAAACTAGAAAGAAGGATTCATTACTCTTTTATTTCAGAGACCTGTCTGGGGCAAAGTGCATGACGATAGCTCAAAGGAAAAACAAAAGCAGCAGAAAGATGAAATACTGAAATATTAAAAAAACCCCTAAAACTTGCTTAGTACTAAGAAAATCTATATACAGATTTGTAACCAGAAAATGTAAGATTTTCCTGCACAAGTCACTTGGCCTTGAACACAGGTTAGTTAGACACCAGGTTGTACAGGGCTTTGAGCAATCTGGTCTGGTGAGAGGTGTCCCTGCCCATGGCAGGGGAGGCTGGGACTAGGTGACTGCTAAGGTACATTCCAATCCTTAATATTTGGTGATTCTAATACATGCATAAAGATTTTTAACTTAAAGAAACCAGTGTATTTGTACTGTCCAGTTTCAGTCCTGCTCTGCAGCTCTGGCTGCCAGAGTGGATCCTGCTGTGCACACAGCCTCATTTCCAGGGAGGCAAACCCATCAGCCCAAATAGGCAGATTGTTCTCTGAGCAAGTTCAGAGTGTGCAGGAGAGATTCAGATCCCTGAGATCAGAGGAGATCTCAGCTTTAAGTTTACAGAGAAGAGAAAGGGATCAAGTGCCTTTACCATCTCACTGCTTCACATGCTGCTTTCTTCCTAAGAACTCATCTTTACTGCAGAAGGATTATAGAATCACAGTTTTTTTAGGCTGGAAAAGACCTATAAGATCCTCAAGTCCAACCCTTAACCCAGCAGAGAGTATTAACAGTCTAATCGATAGATTTGAATTGGCAAATATTTGCCCTTATGATTATGCAGCAGTTGTAGCTGAAGGGAGAATAATGATTCAGAATATGAAACAGTTACATGGTCACCTTGATAATGATGTTAAGTCAATTGAACTAAAGTAGATACCTTTTTTTTTCAGTCCTGGATTATTTTTAGCATTATCTCAGTAAAACACTGATGAAGCATTAACCTGTTAATATGCAGTAAGATAAGATTCATCTGTCTTGGAGCCAAGAAAATTCAGTCTAGTAATATGGAGCAGTAGGTTATACAAGGAACTGGGAAAGCTGCTACCTCCTGAGATGAGTAATCACAGGAAAAAAAAATCAAAAGTCAGTTGTACCTTTCTGCCAGTTTGGAAGGAGAAGAGAAACTGAGAAATACTTATGCTGATTTTAGTGAGACTAAGATTTCATTATTCATTTTTAGAAATGTCAAATTTATGGCTGGAAAGGACTAAATTTCAAGTCATTGCTTCTGGATGGAACCCAGAAATTTGTATTTGGTTAAAACCTGTGTTGGGCTAAAGCAGTCCTGTAAAATGACACCCCGTTCTGATCTGAATAAACCAAGAGGCCCCACTGGCAGCTTCGCAAAGCTGATCCTTTCTGATCTGAATTTATGAGACTTCAGCTTCTAGTCAACTTTCCCTATGCTTGAAAAAAAAAAAATGTTTATTAGGACTTTGCATTTTCTACTCAGGAACCTCCTATACCAGGAAATGAAATAATCTCAGAAGTTTTCTTTTTGCCTACGAGCTAGAAGGGCTTAACTGTAAACACCCCCCAAGCATTTGGGGATATGTGGAGTGATGTAATTAGTCTTCCCAAGTCACTGTTATACTGACAGAGCCCTTCTTTCCCGGGGATGGGTAACACCTGCCTGCCCGTGGGAAGGGCTGAATTAATTCCCTGATTTGCTTTGCTTGCACACTCGGCTTCTGCTTTACCTCTTTAACTGTCTTTATCTCAATCCACAAGTTCTCTCACTTTTACCCTTCCTGTTCTCTCCCCCAGTCTGACACATGTGATGTGGGGAGTGAGCAAGTGGCTGTGTGAGGCTGAGTTGCTGTCTGGGGTTAAACCATCACAGTCCTTTTGTACTTTTAATTAGTATTAGCGCATTTATCCTCTAAACATGTCTAATCAGCTGTGATTTCCCACTAACGGCAGCTTTTTTTGAGATTTGCCAGTTAAGTAGCTCTTAACGCTGTACATTGCTGGCATTTTACAAATCCAAATTTTAATGCAAGTATATGGCAAATCAGTTACCTCTAACAAGCCTAAAAATACTTTTTATAAATGTTGAATATACAAGTTGAAATAGTTTTCTTCTCTGATTTCTATACCTCTGTAAAAAACTAACGCAGGTGGCACCCAGCCCTCTTAATGAGACATACAACACTCACAATGTTACCTTTGGATCACCATTCTACTTAAATGACAATCAATTGGAAAAATATTCTGGTTCATAAAATACATGTAAACATTATCACATCAATACATAGGATATAATAAAATAAGTTATTCTAAATATCTATTTTGCAATTAGTTTATTTCTGGTAAGACATGGAGATGAAATTTGGAATTAAAATGACAACTGAGAGGAAAAGCTTTTTCTGTCATATGTCAGAATAATTTCTGTAATTTTTCTTTGTTCTTCTTCTTAGGGGAATTAAGCTTTCTTTAATACTTGTTGACACTCAGGGCTTCACCCTTCTGAAGTTTTGAAACTTGACTCCTATTATGATTTTAAAAGTTTTTTTCTTTGCTTACACAAATTTTTCCTCAAAAGAATTCTTCCATCAAGTCTAAATGGTAACACATACTGCACTTTTTAAAAGTTACATACACGGACAAATAACATGAGAAAGGCATAGGCTTAACAGGAAACAAACCTGAAATGTGCTTTGTGTTAAAGGGTTGGAGGAATAATCAAATTATCAAAGATCTCTTTTGTGCTGAATGATTGACAAAGTATAATCTTGGTAAAGACAGATTGTCTGCTCAGCCATACATGTGCATACCTGTTATGTTGTACTAAACATTAAGAGCTACTTTCCACTTACATGAAGCACAAAACCTTCAGAACAAAGTAGTAAATACTTTATAGACCAATAATAGCCCATTGGGCTATTTAGAAAAACTGAACATGTATTCTTCATTTATTGTTCTAAACTTTCCATTAAGGTTACAAATACCTGATCACAAGAAAGCTACAGGAGTAAACCTGAAATCAAGAACCCTACCAATTCAAAATAGATGAACCAATACAGTAGCCCATCTCCTCTCAAATCACAAGAAATCAATTGATATGTAAAGAAAGATCACAATTCCACTTACAGGTGAAATATGTCTTAGATCAAAAAAGACAGTTTATATAGGTTAAGCTCAAAATAATAGCTGGATGTTTTCATTAAAGATTTGACCTCACTGATTAATATTACTAAAGTATCTGATGGCAATATTCTGCTTAAAATATAATACCTCTTCATCATTATTGTTGTTCTTATTACTACTATTACAATTTTCCTTTTTAGATTCCTCAGTGATACCCTTCAGAAAATTATTCACTTGTTCAGGACATCAGTTGCTGCTGCTTGGGGCAGCTTGAACTTGGGGTCCGATCCATTTAGTACACCCAAGAGAAAAGTTTGCTACTTCAACCACTCCATCTGATTTCAACATCATGATTTAAGGACTTTGCTTGGTCAACTCAACCCTTTGGGCGCAGTTCTTTATTTTGCATTGCACAAAAATAAGTGACTAGCTATTTCAAATCCCTTACAGGCAAGGGAGGCACCATCAAGGTGAAAGAGAAATTGGCATGAGACAGTTTTGCAGAATTTTATGTGCATTATTTTGTGCGAGGTAGCACTTACACCTTCCAAAGAGAAATCGGGTGTGCCAATAGGTAAATCAGGATCTGTCAAGGATAAACTGAAAGGTCTGCCACCTTCCATCACTAGTTAAATGTCAGGTTCTGCAGCCTCATCAGTAGAACAGCTGTGACTGCTATAAGAAGACACAAGGGACTTTCTTCCTCAAAAATTAGTCAGTCAGGGGGACATTGGGTATATCACAAGACTGGCCTTTAAAGATCCATGAGACTGTGAGAATGTACTGATATGTTTACATCCTCCTTTTCCACCTGTTCCTCTTGTGTTGCTTTTAACACAAACACAACAAAACTGGCAGCAGTTACAGTATCAGTTCTTCTATGGCAACATTCCAGCAGAAGCATCTGAAGTCACATTTAATTTAGTTAGTCTTAATTTTTGCCTACCTCTGGCTTGTACAAGAACTGGTAAAATCAAAACTTTTCTCTGCCAAAGAGAGAACACATCAAAATAATAAATACAAATTAAAGTAGCAAAGGAAGTATTTAAGATAGCTGTCTCTCTTACACAATGCAGCTCATCATAAGCTATCTTACTACTGAACACTTAGATGTGCTTTTTTGCAGACCACAGAGATTTCCCTTCACAACAATCAGCTTAGTGTGAAGGCAGCAAAAATCTCCTCCTTCCTTAGCATGTCCCTCCTCAGTCCAAGGAGGAAGGAGGAAGTTTCATGTGGGAAAATGTAAATTACTGCAGTTACAAAGAGCTCTGATGTTGGAAGAAGCAGTTGCTCTACAGGACCTGGCTAGCTCTGACTGGGGAGGTTTTGGAAACAAGCTGAGTTTCCACACTTTACTTGCATCACCCTGGGCAGAGCCTGAAGATGCTCCCTTCATTGATTACTGTCCCAGAAAAGGATGAAGCTTCTCCACACCTAGCACCACACATTGCATTGCCAATCTCCTCTGTGGAAAAATTTCTCTCTAACACCAGATCTAGAGATTAGTTCAATTCTGTGTGTGAGTGAATTTTTTTTTTTTTTTTTTTTGTTTTCCAGCAGCTGTTCCTAGGACACCCTCTGTAGACTCCCCCAAAAATGAACAAGCCCCTGAAAGATTCCATTGTTCTGTAATTCCCACCTAAAGACATAATCCGTATTTTACGCCATAAGTGATTGACACAGAGAGGACTCTTACGCCACAACCTGAAGATTAGAGCTTAAATGCTCCTAAGTAATAAAAATGGAGACCAAGGATGTATTAGCAGAATTATTTCTAAATAAATTCTTTCCAATGCTTTCTGTCAGCAATTTCAAGCACTGTTTTGGGGTCACCCATGACTCACATTTCCTTTAGCTGTTTCACATGCATAGATCTCCTTTCTGCATTTTTTCATGATGCAAGGGCTAACAATCTGGTGAAGACAAGAACCACTGCAGCAATTAGCACATTACACCTTCTCAAACAAGATTACTTTTAAGTCTTATCGCATGTTTAGGAATTTTTTGCTTAATGTTTTAAGTAGATGATTGCCACGGTAAAATAAAAGGAATAAAAAAAAGTGTTTGATTTAGAATAAATTCTGATTTGTGACAAGATAATTGACAGTCAACACTATGGGAAGCATACCAGGCAGCACAGACTTAAAATCACACCAACCAGCTTCATGCTGATGGCTGCAAACTAACTAATGAGCACCCTTGTGAATGGAGACCTTATCTGCAAGATGGTAGAAGAATGACTTAAGCACATAAACTATTGATGGTGTCCTTGTGCTTATCCTGTCTCACCCCCATCTTACAGTTATTTATACAAGCAGCTCCCCCAGTTGGCAGTTGAAAAGAAAACCATCTGGACACAGCTCATTTCCTCTTTCAATCACCCCTATTTTTGTTCATTTGAAAGTCTCTATAGTTGTAGCCTTTTTAAGAGCCATGACTACTATAAATTGATTGCTTCAAAGCTCTGACCTAGCCCAAATAACAAAGCTGTAGCTACCACAGCAGCTGAATTTCCACCTCACCCCATGCTAGGAGTCTAAATAGAGGGCTAAAGTGAACATAGACTTTGCATGGTTAGTCTTGGAAAACAGTCTTGGACTATGGCTGCTGTCTGGGACTTCAAGTGAAACTCAATACCAGAAGACTATACTAATTTTCAAAGGACTGTTTTACAAGGAATGACTTCCCTCTGTGCGTGGAAGAGGCAAGTCATCAGGTCATCAGAGCACACCAGAGAAGCTGACTACAGCAGACCTACATCATTCTGTACAATGGCAGAGGAGTCTTGCTTCAGAGAGTTACACACAGAGCAACTTCAGTGGGCATGAAAACCACACTGCCTTCTCATAACTGTATGGCAGGATTCACACTTAAAGTTTTGTGTCACTCACTTTATAGAATCTGAAAACTGTTTTACTCACTTTGACTTACATTTCTAATGACTTTGGTAATGACTGGACTTTCTCTCAATACAGAATGTTCAAGCCTTTCTTCAGCCTTAACACAAACCCCACTGTCAAACAGGGTACTGGCAGCACTTATGTGATAGTATTAATTTCAAAATTGTATTACTTCTTAAAATTAGCCATTTTCTGGCTAATCTGGATATGAGAGGTCAGCTGGAGAAATGTAACGAGAAAGAAAGCAGTTTATTTCAAGCCACAGATGTTTAGCTTTTGCCTTGCTTATATATCATGGAGAACATGACAGGCTTGCTATGTGCAGAGCTAAGATCAGACATGTTCTACAAGCCTTTGTAATAGAGAACTTAGATTTTGTCAGATGAAGGAGGTCTTGCTGCTTTAAGAAAAACAGTAAAACCTGTAAAAATGAGTTCCATGCAGTGAATTATTCCTCACAAGGTAAATTTTCATGATTTATTTCTTTCCAAGACAACTCATAAACATTCAAGTCCTCCTAGTCTGTGGAGCTGCCAGCTGTGGTGATCTTCCGGTTAAACATCAAATTTTCTCACTCCTCTACCATGATAACTAGAAATCTCACACAGAACTGCCTAGAATTATTTTTTTTTTTCAAAAAGGCATGAGAGTTGTGTGAAAGGTAGCTTACAACACATCATGTTGTTTTCTTTTGATTTCTTTTCTGACAGATTCTGAGAAAAATGTATGCACCTTTTAATGACAAAGAAACATCATCTGTGAACCACCTTACAAGCCCTATATACCCACTTACATGAAAGAGTTGTTTCATATGAGATCTAGTTTAGAATTTATTTTTTTATTTAAACCTAAGAGATTTTCACTCCATAGTCCACAAATAATCATATAACAAAGGAATTATTTCATTTCTGAGTGAACATTAAAGGATAAATTCTCTGAGTCAAGAGAGTCAAGTAAAAAAGAAACAAAATATAATCAGTGAATTGTTCCATAAATATTATGAAAGATTTTGCTTGTATCTGAGAAGTATATAGCAATTATCACAAACTGATGCATCATCTCTCTCATCCACTTTCTTTTTCTAACAAATTTCATAACTTTAAAAAGAAAAAAAAAGAAGTGGGTTATATCACACAGTGCTTTCAGAATTCCAAAGCAATAACATGAAAGTGCTACTTTTATTTTTTAATAAAGTAAAATTAACTTAATCTTAACATCCTCAGGGCAGTAAGGATATTATTTTTCATCACCACAAACTAATCCAACTGTTTCTCAGTTTTTAAGAACTATTTTAGATTTTAATATGAAAATCCAATAACTCCTCCTATTTCTAAATCCATTACTTACACTGTTTAGTCACATCATTCTGCTGGCATAGAGCATCACGGTTAGATATTGAAAGTGAAATAATTTTCAGTTACTGTCACATCCACTATCCATTCATTATCCACTGGGAAGAATTCAAAGATGAGTGCAGAAATTTAAGTAAATTATGTGACTAATAAAGAAAGAAGCACAGTTTTTAGGAGAGCTTGCTAAATCTCTAACACAGATAAAAATATATATATCAGGGGTCCTGGGGAAAAAAAACCTTTTTTTTTCATTCTACTCTGCTTTAGTAACAGCTTTAGCCCACACACTTTTTGATACTCTACAGTTTTCAGAAAATAACTGGAATCTTTTGCAAGTGGACTATGGATTCTAAGGTGATGACTAGAAAAAAGTAAACCCATGGCCCTGGGTACTGCAAGTGACTTTCCATCATCATTGTCTCCAAAGCTGATGACTCTTCTCACCTAGTTTCTAACATGGAGAGGGGACAGGGAGAAGAGGAAGACTGACAGTCTGTGCCACAACACAAGTGCTGTTATGCTCAGGAATTGTTGCTGCCTTTCGGATTCAAGGTATGCTAGCACACTTTTCAGGTAATGAATTGCTCCTTGTCTACAGGTAAAGTGAGGAACTGGTATGAATCTCTAGTGAGCATGTAGGATATTGAAGCCTGTTTAAGAATTTATTTTTTCAATTTAAAGAACATTTATAGTGATTTCAAGGGAATATTAAGATGTGTAGATAACTTTAAGGATCATATAAAGACAAGGCAGATACAAGAGATGAGGACTTCCCCACACCACTATGACTTCTTTAGTACACTGTGATTTTTTATCCCACTGTACCTTTTATACCCTGACTATCTCATACAGCACAGGCAATGTCCAACCCAGCAAGATGGAAAGTTCTTTTGGTACCAGGTAGCTTTAACTTTCTGTTACTTTTTGTGATAATGCTTGGCTGTTTCACTACAGTCATGCTCATTCAAATAAAAAAAAAATCATATTCTCCCATGCTGTTCAAGCCACTGAAGCAGTATCAGATGTGTTTCTAGCTGTTCCACTGCTTGCATGCGTGGCCTTTAGGTGTGTCCATGTCTGTGGCTGTGCAAAATGGACTCACCCGATTTCCCATAGCCTGATTTCAGCATCTGCCTCCTCCTGGTCCCAAGAAGACACTGCCTACATGACAATTGTTCAGTGCCAGGCAGCTGGTACCTATGCACAGGCACAGCAACTTGCACTAACTGCAAGAGAAGAGCATGGCCAGCTTCAGAGGAGCTGTTCACACCATGCTTCACTACATTATATTGGGCAGTGAACAATTCATTACCAATTTTTTATTTCATTTGATCAAGAAAGAAGCGGGATAGTTGTAAATAAAGCATCATTTACTTGAGGAAGGTATGTGGAGATAGAACAACTTCTGTGACTCCAGTACAGCCAGTACTGCTACTCTGCTAGCACTTACAGTGGGCATAGGATGAGAAGCCAGTGCAGACAAAACTGTCCCTCTCAAGTCAATGAATAGCAACCAATGTTTAATGACCAGGTATTTAGACACTTGGGACTGCATCACAGCAAAGCTGGTGAAAGTTAGATATCTGAACTTATGTCCAAACAAGTTTGTAAATATTACTATTAATTCGGATTGCTACTATGCATGTTAAGATTTTTTTTTAAATATGACATTATTTGTATATCTAACTGTATTTAGATTTAAGTAGCCCTTCTTAAAACTTTTTGCCACTTAACATTTCAGTCCAGAATAAACCACTAGCCTTATCCATCACTTACATGGACTCCCACCTGTACTTGCAGTCAGACGTCAAGGCTACACTATAAAAAGAACAAAATCACCTCCCCTGCCCATTAAGGAAACTAGAATTAATTCCACTGATCGGCACTCAGGCATCTTTAATTAAAAGATAATAAGCATATAAGTGGCTTAGATTTCTTATTCTAATGTCCTCCTCAATTATTTATTATACTCACCTTCTCACATCTGTACACATTTTTTCTATTAGATGAATATAAAATATAAATGCTGTTGCACTTTTGAGTATTTCCAACTGCAGTGCAAATGTTATTAACTCCTTATTCAACTTAGGCAAATATACATACAAGTCAGCCAAAGTGAGGCTACGTGACGGTGAGATATTGACTATGCTGAATACACCTACAAAGCCATCTGAGCTTTTGAAATGCTCTTTACCTACCTGACACCTGAATAACCACAAGAAAGATTCTGTATTAGCTTTTTCAACAGCTTGATTCTCCTACTCATGATTCACTGCAAAAGTGAGAATGAAGTTTACAGGACCTTATCAAGTGTGAGCACCCCACTCCCATCTAGTTTGGAAAGCTCTAGAAAGTACTGAGCAGTCTCTCCTGAAGGGAAATTTGGAGCAAGACTCTGATTGTATTTCCCTATTTATATAATTTACAAAAGATAAACAGCAGCTAAAACTTTCCTTTGTACATCTATTACATTATTTGTTCTAAGCAATGGTAGCCACAAAGTATTTGCACTAAGTGCTATAAAATACAACATTTCTATATAATTCTTCATTTTTCTTTCCTAAGTGTTTCTTCAGTTTCATCCTCTACAACAACACATACTTGTGCATATAACAGAATGACTCAATTCTAACCTTAAAGAAAATAAAAGTAATTAAATTGGTAATCACATTCACACCTCTGAAATTTTAATCCAGAACTGTGGTACACATGCTCTATCACAAAAGATCTCTGAAAACCCTTATTAAGTAAAGCCAGTACCCTCAAGTGTACAGAGTTAATAGAGCAAAACCAGCTCACCATTGTTTTTATTATAAACAAACATTTTCTGAAGATGCTAAATCAATATCTATGTGTAAACAGAAATATTCCATGAAAAAGTTTACTGAGGAGGAGCCACATTTCATTACAGAAGACTGGAAGGTCTTCAACCCTTTTCTTTTTAGTATGGATAATTTTATTTTAAAAAGCACATGTGTTTGTATCTGCACAGAAGATGAAAATCAAGCCATTAAGGGTTCTGGATAATAAATTACAGGAGACTTTTTTCTAAATGAATAGAGAAGATGAAGAGAGGGTTTGTTCATGTTCTAATAAACAAGAAAAAACTCCTAGAAAATAGAGCTTTATGTAGTTTCAGAAGACTTGAAGCTTTAGCAAGAACAAGGGACATCATATAATGCTATTTTGTTGAATAAAAATTTTTAAAAAACCAACCAAAATAAAAACAACTTTTACTCAATTTGTACCTCAGAATCAAATCTAAATGCCTAAACCTTGATAAATTCAAATAAACCTCTACCCTTCAAATACAAGAATTCCATGATGAACACATTAACCTATCCAAATGTGTACACAGAAAGGCTCAAGAGCTCGTGACCAGTCCCTGGACAAAGGCACCACTTTTTGGAACATCCCCTTCCACTCCTGGCACTGCAGCTCAGAACAAGACAGACAGGAGAGCTGGCTCTCCTGCAATATGGACTGTCATTTCCACCACCACAAGTAGTCCGGATCAAATACATCATTAGGATCATTAGGATGACATGACAGATAGGGAGATATGTTATTTCAGAGTAGCCATTGGGAGAACATCTATGCTTTATATTGTATTGTAAATAATATTTCTTTTCATGAATGTATAAATAAAAGCGGGGATTATGAAGCACTCATTGCAAAGACCTTATGCTATCTGAATTCATGAATTTTACACAGAGGAAGATTTTCATCTCCCTCAGGAAATAAGCAAAATTAAACTTTGGTATTCCAAAGGATGACTACAGGATTATACACTATTTCCCCAGTGGACTGTCAGACAGGTCTGCATTTTAATTGTTTTTAATGCCTTAAAAATTAGGCAAAATTGCATTAATTGAAACTGGATTCATTGAAATCAGACTGATTAAACAGAACATTGACTATTATATTTTTCTATATTGGTTGTTTATCCAGTCCTGATATGTAACCTGAAAAGTACTGCTGACCACTATCTGGAGATCAAAGCAAAGAGCCAATCCTCTTCCTTGGCCTTAAATGTCATCTTCCATTTCCATATTATTTTTCAAGATAAAGAGTTTATTCTATATTGATTGAGATTTCAGTTATACCAACAAGTGATCTAGAAGTGAATCTTGGGATAAAATGCATTTAAAGAGTTTTAGATGTTCTAGAAGTTCAGAAGCATAAAGACCAGGAAACCCTCCTAGTAATAATAATTTTTACAGAGAAATTAAGAGGAGAAATAAATTTTCTACTTTAAGCCTTTTTCCCCTAATTTGTATTACGTGGTAGAATTACACGTTTTCACATTGGAAGGGTCAGTTGCATAACTGCTGAGCTTTTGCCCTGATATAGAACCAGCATATACTTTAGAGCAGCTTATTATTATTATACCTGCATGTATTAACAATTTATTTTGATGTGACAAATGATTACTGAGCAGTAACAAATGCCAAGCGGGCAGAAGTCTAGTAAGTAAAGCTGAATAAGAAAGTACAGAGGTCAAGGCTGCACTTAAATTCTGAAGCTTCTTTATTCTAAACCTACAATTCACTGTCTGTCAGCTTGCCCAGGTACCAATCTAAACCAAGTCTGTCCTGAATACTGATGTTTACTTGCCAACTCTTCCATTCTTTTACAGAAAATGCTGATCTAAGCTAAGCAAAACTGCCCTCCTCTGATGCCCCTTGTGCTTTTGTGCATATTCATACACCTTAACATGCTCCTTCATTGCCTCTGAGAACTTAGAAGCAGTACATCTGCAAGGAGAAGAGGAAAAACACATCTAAGAAAGGATTAAATAGAAGAGGGAGTATGCTGGGCAGGAGGATGCTCTGCAGCAATGATAGCCTTGCCTGTTGCTTGAGACTCCAAAAGACTACAGCAGTGGGAGACACTGCTAATATCCTGACTGCAAAATTACAGCTTTGCTGAGAAACTGTGAAGAACAGTGTGCACGCTTCTAAGAGTCTTTATAAGAACCCCTCCCATGATTTTCACAGGATAAGTCTGCAATCATTTAAAAAATCCATTATGAAAACGTGCGAGCTGCAGTGAGACAACCCCATTACCACCCATGCTGAGGCTGCTCCATGCCACCGTTCAGTGTGACACACATTATATCCATGTAGTTGGCCTATCATCCACACCCTGCTGCTGAGCTGAAAAATGCCCAATGCCAACATGTCACCATGCCAGTGGAAATAAGTTTTCTGGCTCATTTCCACATATGGTTTAGATGAAGAATTCAGGAGAGAGGGGCCATTTAAAGAAGGTGATTGAATCTGCTAACACCAAAGATGAGAAAAGGAGAAGAGTGAACTTTAAAAAAATATTAAACATTTTGCTTAAAATCACTTACATGTATTGCTTACATTATGTTTAAAATGCAGATGTCAATGTAATTACTTTTTATTAATGATTTGCTTTGCTAGTTTTAATACTACATTTTCACTGTTTCTTGGAAGTTAAACAGAGTTACAGATATACAAAACACACATGAGCCCTGTCTGTCACTGATTAGTCATTTTGCAAATGCATGAAAATAATTCCATACATTTTCATGCTCTTATTCAGACTCTAAAAACTTGTGGTTTTTTCTATTATCTTTTTTTCTGTCTGTATTCAAAATATTATTTCTAAAGGATGGGCTTTAAGCGTCAATTCCTAAAACCCAAGCAAGAAAATGGTTTCCAATGAAGATATGGGCAGTAAGCTTCTGCTGTCTCTCTCCTTGCCTGCAAGTCAGCCAGCAGTAGAGCAAGTGTAGCTCACAAGAGCCCTAAGGGGTCCTTTCTCTGCTTTCTCCAGGCTCTGTTATGCTTCATAACCCTACATAAAAATGATCTGAAATGCAGGAAGAAACTGTGCCCCAATGTGTCCCCATGTGTCCCCGTGCTCTTCACGTGTCCCGTGGGCTGCCGCCATCCCCCACTCCTCCCTGCTCTGGAAGGGGAGCAGGATTCACCCCTTCCCTACCAAAAGGCACAGAGCAGCATTTTGCTTAAAAAGGGAACGATTTCACAGCCTAATGGCGCTGGGGCAGCATTAAACAGCAACACGTCTGAAATTAAACACCAAATTTGAAGGGGAAAAAAAAAAGAAAAAAAACCCCAAACATTTCACATCTTCCCCAGGAGATTTTTCCCAGCCTACTCCTCGCCTGCCCAAACCCCCTTATTCTATCAGTGCATTAACAAAGCCAAGGAGCTCACGCTGTGGCATCTCATCTGAGGGCACTGAAGTTAACAATGAGACTGTGAGCTCCAGTGGCCATGGCAACAGTAGCTAATTCTTCTTCCCAATCAGGGTGGCAATTCTCTCCCATGGCTTGAATCAGTTACAAAACAAAATGCTCTCAAAGACCTTTCAGAGCCAATAGCCTCGCAGTTAATCTGCTAATAGGAAATAATCTGCAGCTAATATACACATTCCAGGGCAGCAGTGTGTTTTCTTAATACTTTGTTACATGGGCCTCTTTCCAAAGAAAGCAGAGCAAAGAATAGAAAACAGACATTCATTAAAAACAGCATAATACTACCTGGCCACTATTAATGCCTGAAACGTGCTACAACTTGCATGGCTCTTAAAATGGTGATTTGGAGTGACAGCACTAGATAGACCCAGCTCAATGTAATTAGATCAAAAAAAGTTACATACAGTATTAGTTAGCAGCTAGTTCATGTGAAAAATCTGCCTTGAAATGATTTCCACGTTGCTCTCTCTTTTCATTTAAAGTATCTGAGAAGAAAAGCACTGAGTTGACAGGAATGTGCATCTGTAATAAACAGTTCTAGATGAACACACCAAAACAAATACTAACAAACATCACTTAGAGCATACTTATCTAACTGTGTGATGGGAGTTTAGCCATACATTCTTCCACCTAGCTTCAACACAGGAGTAAACAGCAATCAGATGGTGGGTAAGAAAGTAGTGCTGAAACATTAACAGTGAATCACCAATTTTGCATGAGTCATGTCAGTAAATCTGCACAACATGCCTTAGCTTCAATTTACTAAGGGTAGGACTGCACTTCTGAAAGCTGGAGTATATTGGCTCCACTGTGTTGTGTTCCAGGTGCAGGCACAAAGGGAGCGTGAGCTTCAGGAGCTTAGACGTTGCCATCTTGTATATGCAATTCACACAGAGATACAGCACTACTGTTGGATTAAGGAAAGAATGACACCTCCATTCCTAGCAAGTCTAAATGCTGCCAGTGGAGTGGTTGTCACAGGAAACAATTCTCCCAGCTTCACAACCATGTTCATTCACCACATCCAACCCAAACCACCACACTTGCACCACCAACACAGTTCAAGTGAAACTAAAAGTCTCTCTCAATGCTCAGGTATATTTCTACTTTTCTTTATTTTTCCCCTCCAGGGGTAAAGCCAAGGATACCTGGTCATGTCAGGCCACTGCACAGGCATCAAACAGAAAAGACTGACTGCAGATTCTGGCAAAGACTCAGAGAGAGAGAAGCGAATAATACATTGGTCAGTGCAGTGCAACAGATTGTCTTCCACTATCTGCTACAATTGCAGAGGCACCTGTCATTTGGGCTACCAAAATGTTTCATTTTTAGACCCTCATGTAAACTTCTGAAACTTCCATTAATCAGGGTGGCATTTCTTAGATTTTTCATTGTTCCTAAGATAACTACTCTTCACTGTAATTTTAAGCTCTAATATATAAAAATTCTGTATCTATGTTTAATATAAAGGCTGCTTTATTTTACATGAAGAGAACATTACCACTATAATCTTATTTTTACTTTATTTGCTTAAGTACTGAAATGTACTTATGAAAAGGAAGGCAGGTCAGTGTAACAGTCAAACGATTTTAGCAGCAAAAACACTTCAAATGTTCCAATTCAGAAATATTGTGCAAGTACCCAAGACAAAGGCCTTTAAAATGGCAGCTCTCCCAGTTAACAAATACGAGCAATACAGTTTAAGCAATGTTCAGAGCATGGCTAACAGTGGAAGACCTTCTCTACATCAGTGCCTGTATCCTTTATAGGGAATTGCTGTAGTCTCTAACTATCTCAAGATTTCATGTAATCCATTTCTACCTTGTGTGTCATTCCCTAGGTAAACTAGATGGTTTGTGAGAATGAGTGAAAATTGGTCACCTATACATCTTTGCAATGACTGACAGGGAGCTCCTTCTGTATGTGGGGCGTTTATGAGAGATGCTTCCTGTATGAGTTCTTTCTGAAGTCGTCCCAGGAGCTCCTGCTGCATGCCCTGGGGCAGAAAGCTCCCAGAACAGAATCTCTTCACAAGGCAATCTGTTTCCCTGAAACATCCAGGAACATTATCTCTTCACATCTGTAAATTTGTCTGAAACAGGCTGAAATGCTGACAAGTCTGGGTAAGAGCAGGAGGAGCAGAAATGACTGTACAGACATATATAAACATCCTTCCCTTCATAAATGCAAGAAAAGGATTGCATAAAGCCATGTTGCAATGTATACAAGCCGAATGCAGTGATAAATCAAATTTTGCTTGATCTTGCTCAGAACAAGTAGTTTCAGTGCTGGTCTGCAGTTTATACATGAGCATTTAGCGTTTGGTGACAGCTATTTTACACAAACTGACCAACTGCACAATTTACCTTCTTTTTATTTGTTTATTTTATCTTGATACTGAGAATCAATCCCATCCTCAAAACAGTCTGAGTCATTCTAAGCACACTCTGCAAAGAGAATGCGATTTCAATAGTGGTCAGCACTAACCTACTTCTCTCCAGCCATTGGCACAATAAGTAAATGCTCCTTGATTTTGATGGGAGAAACAGAAACAGGTCATTGCTGAGGGCTCTTGAAATTCCACCAGAATCTCTAAACAGGTTGAACATGCTGCAGTCTCACTGCTGTTTATCCCTGACAAATCCAGACTGTGTGATATCTTGATATATATTTGAAGCAGTTGCTTGGGAGGAGATTGTGCAAATAGGCACAAACACCACCTTTTTATGGCACTCTGTCTTTCCCCCAGTAGTGGAGGGTGATGGTTTGGTCCAGTATTGCGCTTGCCTCCACATTTCAATTCTTGCACCCTCTCTGTCTCAGTGAGAAAAAAAAAAAAAAAAGACTGCCTGAGTCACTGTGTCTTCCAAGTCTTTACTTGCTGAGAGTCCTGAATGTTGCCCATTTCTTAGTAAAAAAAGGAGAAAGGCAGAGTAAGAGATAGAAAAAAAAAATGCTGAAACCTTTAATGTTAAATGATTTTCATCACTGAACACTGCTTTTATTTTTCTTTAAATCAGTTTTTATAATTTGAGTTGTCATGACAACATGATGAAACACTTCACTGCCATGACAATGTGACAACTTTCAAAAACAGTAAGTGCTGTTTTTACTCTGTTTTTCAATCGCTCCCAAGGAAACAAGCTGTTATTTACTTCTGTGACGAAACTCATACGATACCATAATGGATCCAATGTCAAGAAAAATTAAAGCATAGAATGGGGAAAACAGGGACGGAAAATGTGTTTTTGTGTACATAATTACTCCATAAAAAGTACATATTTTTTTCCACTGTCTTATCCCAATTCACCACCATAACTCTGCTCATTTCCACCTACAAATTCACTGACTTTCTGCATAACCTGACCAGAACTGATTAATGACAGCAGCATAATTGACTCAAAAAGGACCTATTTTCTCAGCAGCAGTTTTAGTTGATATTTTTATGCTTGGTTGTGAGCATTTGGATACTACAAAATAAGCTGAAATAAAGGAAATCTCCGTGTGACTACGAGCTCCAGTGGAGCAATGTACTTATAAATACCATCAATTTATGTGAGACTTGAGTCTAAATTCTATGGGGACGGTAAATCCACTGGATAACTCTGTTCTAGATGGAGCCAAGAAATATTTCCAGACAGTAGAGCTTAGTTATCTGTACTATGCAGTTGTGGGAGAAAAAAAAAAAAAAAATCACTGGGATGATGTCTATTCTGTTTAGCAAAAAGAACTCTCAGGAATTAGCATGGACCAAGGACCACTCCCAAAAAGGGAGTATGGATGCAGTCATCTCATTTTGGAAACTGAAGAAGTTTAAAACTACTAAAATACATCAGCTGGCCTCAGTGGTACGGGATGATCCTTAGCACCATTTTCTATGTGGGGAAAGACACAAACATTGTTTTGCTAGCGCCCTTTTTTTGAGAAATATGAAAAACCCCAAAACAGTTGATATCAAAACACATTATAGTACAGGCTCACTTCATATGGGTGTGATGGAGGCTTTGTTAAAGCACAGGGATGCATTTATATAGCACTTACTTACAAGACCCAACTTAACCATGGAAAGGTGCTCTCTCAGTGCAGGGGAACACTCTGGCCCAGCCTAAGGGGTAACCCCACACGTGCCTGCTTCCCAGTCCCTTCACCCTCAGCAGAACCATCCCAGGCTGGACACAGACCGAGGGGCAGTGAGGAACCAGGGAGACTTTCAGCCTGATACAACTGTTGATGTGTTTTGAATATCAATGATAGCTTCCTTAAACAAAAGACAGTGCTGGAGCAAAGAAGCTGTACTACTTTTAGGACACAACAGTTGAGAAATTGCTCTGTGTATATGAACACACCTCCACAACAAAATATTAAAAATATATATATATATATATATGTGTGTATGTTTGTACATATGTATGTACTGACACATATACAGATCAGTATTCTTGGCATCAGAGGTAAATCTCTTTCACAGCATCATACCTAATAAAAGAAAATTAATCATTCTATCGGACAAAAAAAGAAGTTCATTCTCATGACTGATATTTTAGATCATTTAGAAGATTTCATGCACTTCCACCACCCTATTCAGTGCTTTAGTGATTACTATTTACCCACGTCAGGCTCAGATAAAGATAAGGTAAACTGAAGGTTTCAGTGCTTTGCTTTCTTTCCTGAAGGAGTTCAAGACTTAATTTGCAACCTGCCTAGAAGACACAAGCTCACTAGGATAAATAAAGCACAGACCTAATAATTAGTCCCATCCTGAAGAGCTCATCCAGCTCCCATTTTTCATAATGGAATCTTTCTACTGATTTTCGTATAAACTAAACCAGAAAAGAATTATACATCAGCTCTTCATTAAAAAAAAACAAAAACAAAAATCCAAGATCCACTTCTGTCTCCAAAATCCCACACAGTTCCCATTTCACATCTTTACATGTCTCTACTTATGGGTTCCTGCTGACAGGAACAAATATAGTCTTTGTTTCCATTGGTACTTCATTGGCCAAAGCAGTTGGAGATGTTGTTTCACAAAAGTTGCCTATAAACATACTTTTGTTTATGTCCATCAGTCAAAATGTGCTTGTGTTTTTTGGCATATAAGCTTGCAGTCAGGATTATCTTGACTTTCTTCTCCTGACAGGTGATCAAAATCACACTTTCTGCTCTACACTCTTCAAAAAGCATCATATATTATATGAAGAATTGTTTCAAATCATAAGCCTAGATATTGCCAGGAGTTGGAGAGGAGGCAAAATTGAGAGCAGAGAAGCAAGAGAAAGTGGAAACTTTGGAAAATCATCAGGTTTCTGCGTGACATAACAGCGACTCAAGTCAGAAACCTATACGCTGGGAACTTGTATTTTGATCCTGGCATGCAGAAAGTAGAGACACTCACAGGCACCATCCAGATGGTAACTTGAACTAGATGGCCATAGCATGGGTGATAAAGAATCATTTAACACGGCCAGGACAAAGAGTGGAGAGGACAAGTTGTGTGATGACACGTTATTAGTACCAGAGAAATCAGTATGACCTGGGTATATTTTCAGACATGTGAATATCAATATGCAGTTTCAGTAATGCTGTGTTTTCAGCCTCACACTGCTTCAATGGTGAATTATCAACTCCTCTTTTTTTTCTGAAATTTTTTTAATCCCTTAGAGAAAGGAGAGGGAGATTTTTCTTAAACTCACCTCTCAAGAAATAAACCAGACCAGAGAAATTTGAGTCGTGATGCGTAATAAATTGGGACACCCATGTCTGATTTTAATCTCACTTGTGTGATGGATCTGTTTCCTGTTGACGGCATATAACAGGGAGTTGCACAATATACAGAGAAACTTGTGGGCAGCAAGATGATGATAATGGTGCAGAAAAAGCAACAGTGAAACATGGATTAAGCACAGGAAAATTTGTACTGGCTGAAGAGGGATGCTCCAGAAGAATGTGGGGAAAGATTCATTGATGGGGAGGTGGAAGGTACTATCAGACACCTCTTCAGCTCTCGTCCTTTCAGAGACTGTTAGTTTGGAAAGTAACTTTCCAAATCTTCTATCCTCAGACTCTTTCTTATTTAGTTCATTTTGACAAAAATATTTACTTTAACATAAACACAGATCTCAGGCAAATGTCATAAAATAATCTTCCCATTAAGAAACTTTATCTTTAGTTAAATCAGATGAATTGTAAGAATATGCTTAGGTGCCATTTAAGTCTGAAAACGTACTTTGCACATTTTTAAAGCAAAACATAACAGAAATTCAGCACATAATTTTGACATTAATATCATTGAAATATCAAGGACTTAAAAATGACACTACCATAGATTACCATTCTTCGGAAATTTGTACATTAATTTTTCTCTCCTGTTAAATTTGGTTTGTTTGCAGTAATGGATGCACAACTTTCCTTTACTTTAGGTGTCTTTCTGAAATATCTGTGCCATGTCATCAATACGAGACATGATTCAAGAAAGAAGTAAGAATGACATAAAAGCACCAGTCTTCCCAATTTCTCAATATGAATGAAGAGCCACCCCACCCCCCAAAAGAAAAAATCCTCTATTTTCTTATAGTGCTGGTATTGTACTTGATACTTCTGGATGTAAACCTAATATTGAATACCATTTTTACAGTTGATGAACAATATTTTAAAATACCCAAAGTTAACACCTAGCCTGTGCAAGCTAAAATATTTTCTGACTTTTTTGTGAGGATGTGGGAGATGTAGCATATTAAAAGTCTCTAATAAATTTAATATGTTCATACACACACTCATCTGAAGTTCTTCTCTGGATGGTATTAAAATATGACATCACTTCTGCAAGAGGTTTACCACGATGTGCTCAGAGACAATTTGCCTTTGGTTCTACTCTGTATTTTTTCAGGCTCCAATTATGTTATGATGTTAGAGCTGCACTTTGAGATGGTAGCTAAGAAAGAAGGTACAGTATAGAACTAACATACCAGTGGAGAGAGCACCTTGAGTCAGTTTTCTTTGTTTTTAAGGCAAGAAGCTAGAACTTGTAGCAGATGTTCTGACGGCATTTACTGAGGCTGGCAGTTTTCTGAGGCAATATTGCATCGACTGCAAACACTTGAAAGTGCAAATGCTTTTTGTTAACACATAACTCATAGCAAAAAGAGGAACATGAGCTTTAGGGGAACTACAGTAATATAAATAAATAAATATTAATCATCATCAATCTTCCAGCAGTTTCCCACTGAATTTGTTGAAGACATAAAGACAGACTGCTGCTGATCTGATAAAGATTTCCTTCGTTTTAAACTGAAACTCACTTAAATAAATTATTTTATAAGCCTACTGTGTCACATGCAATCAAGTTGATTAGTAAATATTATCATGATTTTCTATCACTGGAATTTGCAGCAGAAGCAAGTATGCAGAATACATGACATATTAAAAAAAAATAAAAGGTTTGTCTGAAGTTGCTTGAATAATTTACCTATTATTCCAAAAGCCGAGTGTCAAGCTGCATCACTACTGAGATTTTAGGAGCAATCACCACCTCACATCAAAAGCTGCAAGTTGCTGGATCTCTGCTTTAAGTTACGTCTCTGTCCAAAGAGCAATGTACTGAAGTCCTCCATCCTCAAAGAACATTTATAACAAAAAGGATGGACAAAACCCCAAATCCCAAGTATCCCGAATGCAGCAATCATTGTTTTGCCATACTGCCAATATAGGATTTCTTTGTTAGAAGAATAAAAAAAAAAAAATCTCTGCATATTTGTGCTCACTTTTATCAGAAGTTTTTCACTTATCACTGACAATTACCTGAATGAAGATCTTGATATGAACTTGTATTTGAGATGAAGCTCAACTCCCACCAGCACCCTCAAAATCTGCCTATATTAACCCTGAGAGCCCAAAATTCAGCCCCTTACCTAGGTATCCCTGAACTGTTTTGAAAACTTGGCCTTGATCCCAGTGTGTTGAACTGCATTCTGATTCTCAGAGAAACTCTACCACAAACAAGCACTCCTGAGCCCAAAACCTGCTGGATGCTTGCACAGCCTCCAGCTCCCGTGCTTGTCTCAACAGCAGCCATTTGCTGATCCTTTTGCAAATTTGCACCTCATTTAAGGCTGACCTAGAACTAGGCAAAATTGAACACAGATTGGAGCAAAATTTTATCTGAAAAGTAGAGGGGGGAAAAAAAGGTTTTTTCAGCCATTAGCTTTCAATCACCTATTTTTTCATCCAACTGCAATTGTAGCACTTCAGTGCTAGTTTTATGACATTAATGCAGGAAAGGCTAGGGAATGGTCAAGTTGCCTCCATGTCTGATTTCCCAGTAAATACTGTGCCACATTCACAGCTTGTCAATTCCTGTTCCTGAGGTGCAACCATGTAGCACATCCACTTGGAAGGCAGATACAGCTGTGTCCCTATTCCCCAGACCAGAGTCAGAGGGGGTCATATTTAATGTGTGCATGCTTGTGTGTGTGTGATAAGGGGCCAGGACTATTTCCCACCACCCCCCAAAATTACCTAAGGCCATTACCTGGCAAAATGTCACATAATTTCCAAACCAATACTCTTAAATCCCACATCACACTGAAGATTATTTCAGTAAAGTACTTATCATTATGTGAGCTTGAAAGTTAGGTCTCCCATGAGGGAACATTCCTTGATATTAGCCCAACCATCTGACTAAGAAACACTTCCTATAGTTTTAACATATGGATTACATTTGAACTGACAGTGAGTTTTCCTCTGGACTGATCCCTGCTGCCTCCATACATGGTTATGCTTATTGCTTATGGGGCTCTTTTAAGCACCGCTGCCCTGAAATAAACTCCTATTCCTACAGGATTCCACGCCAGCCAATTTAAATATTTTAATAATGAGTAAAAAGTTTAAAATTAAGATAAAATATTGTGTCAAGCCACAGACAGTGCTGACAGTTCAAAAAGAAAATGCTTTCTTTGCAGCACCCTTCGGCACATCATACTACACCTCTGAATTGTTCACAATTCCCAGTCTTCTGCTTTTCCAAAAACCAAACTGCTCAGCAGATGGACAGACCAATGATACAGCCCAATGGCAACATCTGCCACTGGAGGTCCTGCTGGAGCTGGAAGCACAGTGGCCTTGCCCAGAGAGGTGGTGTGCTGGCAGGGGCCATTGCAGATGCCACCAGTGGCTTTCTGGAGAGCTCCAGCAAGAGCTGGAGCTCAATGCCACAGCTGGGCCAGCAGCAAGAGCAATCCTGCAGTTGCTCCAAAGATGGGGTCCTCTCTGGGGTCCTCTCACTCCTCCCATGGGAATGAGAGACACTTTGGCACTGGTCTAACCCTGACAGCCTGGGGACATCAGCACCACAAAGCCTGTGGCCCCAGCCCAGCAAGGAGTGCGTGATCTCCATTCTGTCTGTGAGCTGTAACCAGGACAGATGCAAGGCACCTTAAGAAATTGACTCCTGCTTTCAGGATTGTGCACAACTGTTTGAGGCTTTCCTCAGCCCTGGAGACACAATGCTGGACACCACTGAAGGCACCTATGAGCTTCACAGGTGACTGGTACTCACCCAGAATGACACTTCTGAGAGCCCTGGCATGGCTCCTTTGCTTATGTAAAAAACAAGTGGCACCATGGGCTGTGTTACATCTCCAAATTTTATTCTGGCTCTTTGTGCTTTTCTTTCAGTAAAGATAAAAAGCAGCTAACAGAGTTCCCCGACATCCACCACATCCGGGCAGAAGGAAATGCTTCAGATTTCATGGTGATTTAGGTTTCTCAGTGCCAGTCACTGTTTCTGTTTTTATATATTTAATAGCTATCTAAAAACTAGACACTTAGCAACATATTTTGTAGCTGATTTGGCTGATAATGCTTTTTTTAAAGCTCGTTTCCTGCTTTAGGATAGCATGGTAACAAAAAGAGCTGGGTTTACTCCATTAAAAGAAGACAGTGCATTAAGCCAAACAAGAAAAAACAAATGCTGAAACTAACAGCAAACTGATGAACAGATTAGTTCTATTTATTTTAATTTTCCGGTGCCCCCTTTTTAGATAGTTTATTATTAACTAAAGTAAATTCAGCTGTTCACAGAAATTAGAAAAATGATATGAAAAAGCAAGTTAACTAAATGAGCTGATAATTTTTTTTTAAAATTTAGTTGAGGGACTTTAGCCAAGGAGAACAAGAACAAAATACAAAATTGTATCTAATGAGAAATCTAACTAGCAAAAATACTTTTAATGCAACAGACAAATTTAAAAGGCCAAAAAAAGACATTATTCCCCCTCTGTATAGTGATGTAGCCTGTTTTAGTGAATACTGCCATGTCTTATAGCTCAAGTCTAAACATTCAGACATTCTATTCTGATAGAGAAGGGTGCGCTTTGCATTCCTTTCTCAATATGGTAAAGCTGTAACTTATACCTCTGACTTATCACAGCATTGGGAAACACATGTTTTCCCCTTATTTGGTAGCCCAGAACATCTGGAAAGGAAAAAGGACATACTTCCCAATACCAACTGTGAGCAACCACAATAGGACCTGCCTACAAAAGCTGACACTCCATATAATTTGAGCAGGGTAGAAAACAAAACTCACACATAACGTATGGCTGCACAACATCTAAAACTCTACAAGCATAGAGAGAAATGGTGCAAGAAAGGATGGAGGGACTTGCACACAGCATTCAGAAGAGCTCAGCTGGGTTCAGCTGCCCACCTTGCTGCTGGCACCCTGCAAGTCAGCTTCCGCCAGTTTTCTAAGCAGCTCCTAACACATCAAAATAAACAGTCAATGCCCGGGTAACTATTCCGAAGTGGAAGGCAGGAGGAGAATGCTGTCTTCTCTGGACCATTGGAGGTAACAAAGTTGCAAGGGCCTCTTACACCCAGTGCTTCCCAGGGGCTGCAGAGATGGCAACGCAGGGAAGAGAAGGGCCATGCTATCTTTTCCAGTATATAAGAATGGAGTTGTAGGGCAGCTCAACAGCTGCATGGAGAAATGGACTCAACTGCTTAAAATATGGAGAATAAGGCAGATTTCAGCTATCTCAGTACCAAACTGCCTTCCTAAAAGCTGTTTGGAGGCAACCAAGTACCATGGGTGCCAGGATTGTGAACTTAAAGCTCAGAAATTGTATCAGAAATATTCAATTCCGAATAAGAGTAGGAAACTGAGGTTTGGCCTCTTTGAGCAGCTCTGTACCAATCCTCTTGTGTGGAAGCAAAAGAGCTGCCTGTCCTGCCCAGGTGCTGCAACAGCATCAGCCTCCCTCCAGATCATTGCAACAGCTCCTGCTCTTCTCAAATTGGACTGCAACTTCTAAGATACAGCATAAAAGGAAATCATTTAGTGGGAAGAGCAAACATTTAGTGCGGAAAACTCTTAACAGTAAAAATAAAAGGATTAAGTATATTCCTTCCTCAAAAACATGATCAGTCACACCTCCTAAAAAGATCCCTAATCGCTGCACCAGAACCCAAGGCAGTTCCATGTGGGACATGCAGACCATGGGGGGAGTGCTCAAGAAGTTTGTCTGAGCTGCTGAATTCTTCCTCCTGCACGTGCCAGCAGCTGGGAGCTGGTGCAGCCACTGCAGCTGATGATGGCTTGAACACCAGTTCATCTGGAAACTCCTGGTGAGGGCAGTGCCAGGAAGGGAAGTCTCTCAGGGTCCAGTCCACACCCTAGCAGGGAGATGATCCTCCCTTCTGACTGCTGCCATTGCCATCTGATCTCTGTATTCTGGGGCATTTTAAAAAATCCCTTCAGAATTCCAAATTTTACTTGTTTCCAGTAGCAACGCTGGTGACACACATGGTGTGGGGAGGGAAGTAAGGCTTAAGCTGAGCTATAAAGAGGAGACAACACCTGGTAGAAGGCTGCTACCTGAGCTGGCCTTGCCATTCTCTGTGGACAACCTTCAGCTGGACACAAGCAGTCAGCATTGCTATTCCTAACACTGCACAGCAACCACCCACCATCTCATCAGGAGCAGCTGGCAAGAGCCTTCCTGTCAGGGCTTGCTCTGGAGCTGAAGAGCTCCAACACACGCCCTCACAGCAGTAACATTTGCACAAGAGGCGCTAAAATGTTGCTACAAAAACTGATCATAGAGTGAAGTTAACATTTTGGTTCATTCTGGTCCCCTTGAACAGCAACTTTGCCGACACCAGTTTCTCCATGCAACTGAAGATGGAGGTATTTTTAATACCATTTTATGAATGGAAAATTAAAATAGAGGGCTAAGTGAATTTTCCGAGGACACAAGTCCAAGCAATGTCAGGCACCAGAAGGGAAATTCTTTATAAAGTTACTTTGCAGAAAGTCACTGCTGCCCCTTCCTCCCCATACCCTGCAGACTTTGAATACATGTAGAAACACAAATGCAGAGTTCTGGCTTTTTTTTCCGTTTTCTGTTACTAGATACATATACACACGCACCATTTCTCATCATGTATTAATTATGTCAATCTCTTTTCTTCAGATCCTTACTTGCTGAAAGATTGTTTTACAGAATGAAAAGCAAAGCCAAACAAAAATTTCTTTATGGGTGCTTTTGAAGAAAACAGCTACAGAAATGTCTGTCTGGCACAGGCAAGACAGAAGACAAACCAAGGGAAAGCATTCAAGAATCTCTGAGGATGAAGCAATTCCTACTGTTTTGAACTGCACACATGAACCGAGAGTTGGGCAACAAACACTCCCTAGGAGGAGCTGCAGTGGGACATGCTGCACAGAGATACCGCTGGTGATGGTATCACTGTCTTACTGTTTCTGGTGAACTTTATTGCAGGAAGCTGCTGTCAAGGGTTTACAGTGTCATAGCAGCCACGATCTTGGAAAACCCCTGGGGAGTACGATGAAAACAAATATGTCCCCTTGCCACAGAGAAACATCATCATAGTGTTAATGGCTCTGACGGTGCAACTGAACTCACTTAAACTCCCCTGTAACCAAATCCAGGCTTACAGCTATACGCCTAAACTATGGGAAAGTCATATAATCTCCTGTCTTTGATATCTGAACCTGTTATCATTAAAAAGATATATTCCAGTGCAATCAGACTGTGTTGGGTTGATTCAGGACTTGCTATATGGAAAACCTGCAGCCATCAAACTAGTCCAAGTGATCACAGCAGCATCTTTGGATAAAGATATCCAGGAATCAATTTTCCTCTCCTTAAGATGTTAAAGTAACAACTATAAATGTTCTAAAATCTTTTAATCCTCGTTAGCATTCTTTTGGGGTTTTATAAATCTCATTTATATATTGCCAATTGCCAGCATCAGCGAGGTGTTCATTAAATTAAAAAAAAAAAAAAAAGAAAAAAAAAAACAAAGGCAAGAAAATCCCACATGAAAAGACATTTTCATTATGAAAAACAAACAAGACAAGGAAAAAGTCAGCCACGGTAAGGCATGTCCATAGTTTGAAATACACCCCTTTAAAGAAACAAATTGCTGATTACAAAATACGCTTTAGCGACACAAGCATTATGAAAAATAAAGCCTTTTATTCTTTGTCACACAGCATAATGAACTGAATACTGAGACCACATAGGAAAAAAGGAGTTAATGATTCATTGTAAAATGCCATCATAAGACAGAAAGCCTGCTTCTACATTGCCCCAAGGTAACAAAGTTTTAAGGCTTGATTTTATTCTTCGAATATGGATAGCACAATATGGTGCCTTGGTTTGTCCTTTTCTGGGCAGGTTGATACTAATCACATAGCGCAGGTATTCATGGAAATGTACTCAGCCACTGACTGAAATATATACTAGTTGCATGTCAATAACACTTTCAAACAAAATAACAGCAGCTGAAGGGAAAATGGCAGATCTAAGTAGAATTTTTTGAATTTCCCGAATTTCGCCAACAGGACCAGAAGTGTCATGGTTTAACACCTAGAGCTTAATTTAGGCAGCATGTAAACATTTTCAGGCAGATACACATATTTTTATGCACATACAGAAGATGTTTATTTTGGGAAAAGCATCATAAAATGCAGTAAATGTGCTTGACACAATCTCCTTTTCTGTTATGATAAGCTTTGCATTCAAAGATCCTTGATAATGTTGCGATCATTTTCCCCAGAACAGATGAATCATAGATGCTAGAGATTAGCAAGGCAAGTCAAATCACCAACACCTACCACCCTTCTCCATACCAAACAGTTATTTCTACAGCACAGGACTGTGAACCACATGAATCGCAAGCAATGCCCATTCACAGAAGCAAAACAAACATTCCTGTCAATCTGTGCCATCCTGTTTGATCTCACTGGAACATAAAAGCAATGCAAGGTCAAGCAGGGGCAAGAGCTGGAGAGAAAGATTGCTGTGCAATGCTGGGACACCCAGCAGGGTACAGCGTTAGAGGTACACTACGTTTCTCTGCCTGTTTTCTGAAATCACATAACTAAAATCACAGCCAATTCAGCAGAAATGAATGATATCCTGGGCCAGCATTAAACCAGTGCCTCAGCATGGTATCCCAGCACTAAACCAGTGCCTCAGCATGGTATCAGGGGCTGCTCATCCGCTGGATGTCTCGCTCATGCTTTAAGTCAGGAGAATTTTCCACCACGTGTGATCATTAAAGATTCCCTCATGTTTCTGTCAGGGGAGAGTTAAACCTCCTGACCTGGCCAGGTGATTACTTTTTACCTATTTAATCTCCACCTGGAGTTTCAGTTTCCTTACTTTATAGCACAAATTACTCTGTGTTCCTAAAGGGTGCTGTAAGTCACATTTTTGGAAGTGATCCCTGAAGAAAGCAATAGACCCTTTGGGAGGGGAATGTACAGAATTACTGAACAATTAAAAGTGACTCACTGAAGAATATAAAAAATTATTCTTAGGAGTACTTGCTGTAAATACCTGATTATTTCCAGAGTCCATAAAGCCAATTCTGAATTTATAATCGACAAAGGAAGTACCATGCAATATGCCAGATGGATCAACAGTGAAGAAATGCCAAACCCTCATTTCCAACTCAACAATTCAGCATCACTGTGGTTTCACTGCCTTCAGATGCTTTACACTCACTTCACACAGGGAAAACCAGACACTTTCAGGCCTCACCAGCCAAAGAACAAAGAAAACACATCCTAGAAAAATTACAGTATGGTCAATGACATACAAACACATTGCAACTGTGTTAAAGTCTACATTGTAGTACTTTGTGTATGTATCTGCCTGAGGTTTGATTTAACCCATTTTTTTACCATGAAACTGGAATTCACAGAAACACAAGATGAAACTTACTTCATTTTAATGTAATATCTTATCTTTCTTCCCCCCTTCCTTTTTTACCTAAAATGATTTGAAAGTGAGGGCATCTTTGGTCTAAAGGCTGGTGAGACAGCAAGCCCTGCCTGAACTGCAGACTAGTCCGAATCCTAAAGTGTTTGTCCCAGGTCTCATCCAGATGTGTTACACACTGCTCAGAAAAACTCTAAAGACTCAGGGTGATTTTGACTCTGTTGTTTGTGCTCCTCTTCAACAAACAAGAAACAGTGCAGATACTTATTAATTGTTTTGTGATATGAATCCTATGGGAGGGGAGAAACTCAAGCCAGAAAATCAAAGAAGCTGAACTCATTTCCATTTGTAAAGAGCTGCTTTACTGTCTGTCTGCAAATAAATCTCCTCAGTAAATAGCTCCAAGGTTGAACTAGGGAATATTGTATGGATCAAAGAATTCATGTCTTCCTGTGTAAAGTGAACAGGCCACAAGCTCACTTGTTTGTCTAAAACAATTAGGGTTGGTATGAAAAGGAGGGGGCAGGGACAAATAAACCACAGCTGATTTTACTTTGCAAAATATTTTGGAAGGGGGGGTTCAAATTAATAACTGTTCAGGCCCCAAAACAGTCTGATCTTTGTCAATTGGTGCCAAATTATGCAAGGTGCTGCCAATTCTGGTTGTCTAACAAATCACTACCAGTGTACATCTAGGCTGAAGCCTGATTGATTCTGGTCATTATTTGGGCTGATCTCATTTGCACATATGGAACCAATATGCAGTCCAGATGTTCATTTGCAGTGAACCACTGAGTGAAACTACTCATCTACACGCAACTTTAATCCTGCAGCACAGCACCACAGCCCCATTGCTTCTCTTCACCAATGCAAGGATTCATCCAGTACAAAAATCTATAAAACATTCTGCTAATATTTCTGTCAGCTGAATGACTTTTACAGTACTATATAAAGCTGACAGATAATGCATGCCAGTCCTAATTTGAGATAAACTTTTCTTTTGGGACTTTAACCATTGAACAAGCAAACAGATTGAGCAGTAACATTTATTACAATGCATAAATCACTTCCCTGCAACTACTATGGGTCTTGCCTGAGGGCAAAACTTCTGAGTAGCCCCTGAATTCTAATATACTGGATAAATTACTAAATTGTATTGTCACTCTTCCATTTGCTTATCAAAAGCAAATTCACAAAGCTTTTCAAAAGTAATTTGACAAATTTTTTTAACATGTGCAGCCTTTATAAATATGCAATAGCAACATTTTTCCAGGGCTTATAATAATAATTTTATAGTGTTTTCTCCTGTGTTAAGTGAAAGTACCTATTAATTCTTCATAAAAATTAGGCTAATTGTATTTCATTACACCAATATTTACTGGAGCCCACTGTACTAATCTACACAACTGTTCTTGCTTCTTACTTATGAACCCACATCACAGCAATATAAGGGAGGTCAATTTAGAGGGAACTCTCTGAATCTGAGTTTCAGACAGACGAGGGCCCTTTCATATGATGACATCTGTTGCAAAAGATCCTTCAAAAAATCCTTCAAGTGTCTAAATGAAACCGGTAAAGGAGAATCTGGTGTTTTACTTTTACAATGATTATGGGATTAGTGAGCAAAGAAGTAACATTTAAGTACTTTAGTAAGTGCAATCTAAGGTGGGGTAGTTTAAAATACTCACCTTACAAATGACCTGTAGATGAAACTAGTACTGTAAATAGTGAATCATTCTTTAAAATTGCTCAACAACTCTTTAACCTAAAACCCATATTCCATATTAGAAAGTAACACCAATTCCTTCTTTACAAGTAATCAATAAAGTGATTGTCTCCTCTTCATAGCTGTTTATGCTTTCTAGGGAAATACATTTATGTTTTAACTACTAACTTGGATTTTTATTTCTTTTTTTTTTTAATTAAAAAAAAAAAGGTCTTTCCTTACAATGATGATTCCATGCTCTAAAATCCATCTGTTTCCTCTGGCTTTTCTGGCCATTTTGGCCTCAGTGGAGTCCTTTTAATTGCATTTAGCCTTATCCTGGATTGTACAAGCCCATTCCCAAGGATGTCTGGTTTTCATCAGGTAATGACCATTAATTCTGGCTGCATTTCCTTCTAAATCTTGTCGAATGGCATAAGAAACAGAAGCCCTACATCTTTTCTTGTGTATCCTATTGTTTTGGAAATCACAATTTTCTCTGAGCTTCAGCTGAAGGTTGTTTCACCTAAAGGTACAGAGATGGCCTTCACACCAGAGAACCCTGCTTCTCATTCCTCACAGTTTGATGTTTGGAACTACTGATCTCGCCTCTGCTGTTGTCATACACACTTCATTCAGAGCTCAAGATTAGTTCCCAGTATTTGCCTCTGTAGCTGCTCCCTGCATCACTTACAGGAATGTGGGAGAGCACAGCTTATGGTACCACACAGGTCCTCCTTTGGGCCCTACAAACTCAACCTCAAAAGACTCTGTAACTCAAGTAACATTTATAGGCTTTCAGTTGTAGGCTGAAGTCTTGCTATGGTAAGTTTATGTGATCCAGTAACAGTTAATAAAGGAAACACAACAGCAGAACACAGTAAATTCAGTCACACTGTCTACAATTTACCCCTGTGGATGTATAGGTTGAAGGACCAACTTTACCTTCTACTATAGCCAAAAGTGATTTTAATATCTTAAGTTACATATTTGCTTTTGTTAAATATCAGTTTGATAGAGAGAAATAACCCTATAAACATGAAGATCTAAGGGGCTTTGTTGTTTTTTTTAAAAATAAAGCTAAAATTGTAGCATTACTTAGTGCTTGATTTGCAGCTAATTTGCAGAAGACCAAAATATAAACCCCAACTTTTACCACAACAGATGACAATAATTTCTTTTCTGTAACAGCTGGACAATGAACTAAAATCTCTGGGAAGTACAGGTCATAATAATGGATTTGGTCCACATGGAAAATTCAGGAGCATTGATTCTGTTAATTTGACACAGTTTTCCATTATTACTGCAGTTACATCACTTTACCATGCTTAACAAGCAAGTTTAAATCTCCTAAACAATATTTTATCTGAGCTGCACTCTTCAAATCCTCCCACGTGTCTCCACAGCTTCCTCAGGGCAAGGGCAGGTTTCAGCTGCCAGTGGGAGCATGGCCCTGACACTGCTCTCCCTTCCAACCTCCATTTTCCCACCATTTTACTACCAAAAGGAGAAAAAAACCCAGGATTTCTGTCTGTCCCTAGCTGTTGCTGTCCTTACAAAATCTTTATTTGCATCCTACTGAGGAGATACCTCCTATTCACATGCTCCTGATTTTGATAAGCACTCAGTAACTCAAAATGACACAGAAGTGCTACCAATTCAAGTTCACTTGATTACCTTTGACTTGGTCATGAATGATCTGTACATGCCAAGAACCCAAAACTACTTATTAACTTCTAATTTGAAAACACTTTCCCCTACAATCTGCAAAGTTCCTGCTACTGAAAAGCAGGAGTTGAGAAGCTCTGAATTCCAAGTTGTTGCATCAGCAAGTGTGTGTTAGACTGAACTGCTGTATTACAAAATACATAAGCTTCCATTGTTTGTATTATTCTGAGACAGAAATAAATATCTACATTTATTTATAAGGAAGTAAAACATATGCAAAAAAAGAAATGAAGATTTATCTGTGTGTATTATATCCCCTTCTTTATTTCTCCTTCTATATTTTAATGTCCCTCTGCAGCTTCTTATCTTGACATGCAAGACTAAAGAGTTAAGCAAATATAACCTCAAAGGTCTTTACTTGCACTGACAACCATGGGTGGATTACAAGCTTGAATCAGGGGCCAGCCATTATAGGAAGAGAAAATACTTTACTGCAAGAAAGAGGGAAACAATCTTCCTAATGAGGTGCCCAGGACACTGTCGCTGTACCAACAAGCCTATTGAAAAAATCCCTTGAATTTTAGGTTGCTTTTACAGCCATGACTTTCAGTAGAAGAAACTGAAGCTGGTGGGTGAAGCTCATTTAACTAAAAGAACAGTCAAATGTTTAATATAAATTCTACCACATTTCCCTTCCACCTCTGCTGGAGTTTGTACTACATAAACATGGAATTTGGTCGTCTTAATTAAAGTTTAAAACTGCATTTGCCAAGCAGCAAATGTTCAGGATCTCAAAGAGTGAGCATTCAATTTGTGATAAGCAAATCTTCTAAGAAAACATCAACCTATACAAGAGGAATAAATAACAGAAGACAGGGGATTCTTTTCACTGTGGCTTTTTTATCTAGTCATTACATGAAGAGATCTTGTCCTCTTTTTAATGGAGAAAAAGAGCATTGCCGGAATGCTCAGTCACTTTCTTCAGTCATTTGGTAGCTCAGGCTTTTCTCTAGCACTGAGTAATCTTCTGCTTCTAACCTATAAATTGTAAAGAAACATTTTCCTGGGAGTTAGTCTCCTGAGTTCAACAAAGTATTTCCAGTTTCTTCAGATGACAGCATCCCCAGCTGTCAACTTCTCCCTGAGAAGGGCTTTTATTACGCTTGAAATTCCCTTCCATTAAGTCACACACTAAAGTCTGACCTTGGCTGTACTTAGTTAATTCCACATCCACTTCTTTGGGCTTCCTCTGCCACTAATTCACTCAACTGGACTTGCTCTACTGCCAATCATTTGTTCAATTTATCAGTTTTAGACCTTCTTTTTCCTCCTGAGCCAAAGATTTTTCATGAATCTTTCTATCCTGACTCTTTTTTTGAACTTTAGTTATCAGAAATGTTTCAGACATTGAGGTTATGATGCTTTGTTATACAGCAGAGTTAAACTCTTGGCTTCTGATTCTGCAACTACACAACAT
Organism: Cinclus cinclus; assembly: GCF_963662255.1. NCBI lineage: Eukaryota > Metazoa > Chordata > Aves > Passeriformes > Cinclidae > Cinclus > Cinclus cinclus. The sequence continues at coordinate 137,082,314 of NC_085046.1, forward strand.
CCAAGCAGAAGCAAACCTGTCTTAAACTCTAAACTGGCTGTCCCTGGATTAAATACAGAGCCACACTTCTTTGGATTAGCTGCCCCCTTTTGCTGAGTTTTTCTCCCTCTCTGTGGTAAATCAAGTGTAATATTAATGCATATCTCAATTAATATGACATTCTTAGCTTTGATAACTAACTAATTTTTAATTAGATTGTTATGTAGAAGCACAATGTATTTCTATAAGTAACGCCTACACTGGCAGATTTAAAAAGTGTCTGCTACGATGTCAAAGTTTAATTAGCTTTCACTGCAAATAAAAGACATATTAACTTACAGTTTGCTTAGAAAGTCATATAACACATGATCATTATTTTTCCAAAGGTGAAGCCACTAATTTTTTAATATGGAACTTTTTTCTCATTTACTTCATACAAAAGTCCCTTAACTTCTTATGCATACTGTAAATCACTTCTCATGCCTTTGACCTCATTACAAATCAAACTCCTATTTCCACTGTTAATGAAAAGAAAATTTATTTAAAATTTCTAAAGCACATCTCTTGTGTGAGAGCCAAATTTCATTGGAATTTGCTTGCCATCATCTTACGGCCTCTTGCACATAGCAGATGATAGGCACTCTGAAGGAATCATTATAGTAATAACAGAAGGCTTTAAATGCGCTTTTCTCAGACTACATTATTTAATCTTTTTCTATATTAAGAAATATTGATTTAATTTAGTACTTGCCATAGGTAGCCAATAGGAAATGTGTGAAGCAGGGTATATTAATCCAAAAAGGGTTGTTTTTCCTATTTTCTATTTCATATGGGAAATGACACTGACAAAATGGAAATGGGACATAATTAATTCTCTGTGAGTAGAAAGTTGGATGACTTTGTAATACCTATGATCCCTTAAACCTACATTTATCATAGCATATACAACTGGCTTCTTTTGGAAAACCACATATCAAATGCAAAAGCCATATTGCAGATTCAACAGCATAAGTACAACTTCACATGAACTGAACTGCTCTGGATGAACCCAGCTAGTTTATGAACTAAGATTAAAATTTGGCCTGTAGACACTTTATTTCATTGCATCTTTTGTAAAACATAGACTGACAAAGAAACACAGCTGCTCTCATGTATATAAACCTCATATACACTATCTTTATAATCCATTATTCTAAGTTCACTCATTCTCCTAGATGCAGAGTCTGTGGCTTTGTATTTTCTGCAATAGAAATATTCAGAATTAAATCTGTTTCTGTTTCCTCTAGACATTTCTATAGAGGGCAATAGAAAGATACAGTTGGATTTCTAAACTTATTTTAATAATAGACATATTATTTTGTGGTTTAAAATCAAATTGTATTCTTTCTAAGCCTATTTATTTTTTTCTTTCTTTTTTTTTTTGAATAACTGAAGTACCATCTTTCCCTCTGCATTGATATATTGAATTCAATGCTCTTCAAAGCAGAATTATTTATGCAACAGAAAAAAAGAAAATACAAACAAATTTAAAAAATACAATAACAGCTCTCTTGCAGTAAATGAGGACATATTTTTCCAAATGCAAATACAATAGTGGGACTACTGTTATGACAGCAAACCTTTCCTGTCAGCATTGTCATCTACTAATAGGTACCTTAAAAACTAATGTTGATTAGGTAAACACAATTTGCATAAGCCCAAAAATATTAAGAGAAAAAGAAACATATTTTGAAAATCTGCATTTTCAAAGATTTCATATTATAGAAATGATATTTTAATTACTACAGACTAATGTTCCACTGAACATGCATATTCATACTCATCTTTTTGCAGCATTGTGCTATTTACCTATGAGGTCAGACTTTACTTGCAAGGTACATTAACTATGATTAACAGGTGATAGAATAAATGGCCAAGGTAGTGTTATCAAATCCACTAAGTCAAGCATTTGCTTACTAACACAAATAACCCATTCTGCTATAGTGCCTATGCCACTGACACTGGTCCTGACTTACACTATACCAATCCTTTCTAATGACTGAAGATCTCTTCATAGAGCAGGAGACCACATAAGGATCCCAAAACGATGCTGTAAGAACCACAGAAACCATCTAATGCAAAAAATAAAAAAGTTATATTGAACCATCCAATATTCTTGAAGCATTATTTTCAAAGCATTTTAAATCTGTCAATAATGGAAGTACCCATTTTACAAGACCAGTTACTTGACTGCACAACAGTGTCTGATAGGAGAACTAAATGGCATATTTTTTAAAACAGAGGCTGATTTGCACATGTGATGCAAATAAAGCAGGCAGGTCCTTAAGTTGGGTCAAACCTTCAGATCCTATTATAAGAGCCTGGCCCAATAATGGAGGGAAGCATGGATCAAATGATTAATTTTTGTGAAGCATTCAAAATCCTTAGATCTTGGAGATTTTTCAAACTGAGTCTGCAGCAAGCAATATGATAACAAGATATTTTTTCTTCTACTCTTGATACCATTTTAACTGTAGAAATTGGCAATTTTAATACCTTCCAAATGCACGGAAATTAGCACTCCACATTTTAGACTAATGCAGCAGCACTGCATTTTGAAATTGAAATGCACTGCATTTCCCATTTTTTTATGCAAGAATACAGGGTGAGAATACTATGTTCTGTTTAAGCTCAACATTTAACACAAGCCAGTAGCGGGATGAATTAACTTCATAAATTCGCAGCCTCAAGTGATACTACTTTTATAATTTAGCTTCCTGATAATATTTTTTTTTTTTAAGTTTCAGATGCAATTTAGAAAAAAAATATATTTTTCTCATTTAGGTTCTTTACCAGATTTTTTTCTAGCAACAATTTTTTGTCTCCAGGTGGAACTTTGTTGCTTCCACTACAATGAGGGCCATAAAGAAGGACCCAGTGCCTACAGAGAGTTCTCATTAACTTTCCAGTGTGAGTCCACTTTGTTATCAGGATTTGATTGTTCAACAGCCCTGGTCAAATATATATATTTGTATGTAACTGTCGAACTCACCAGAAATTATGACAATACTACTGTTGCAAATCTGCCTGGCAGAAACTACTGTCAAATTCTTTCCTATTTCACTAGAATAATTCTATTGGAAACTCATGGATTTACTTGGGTTTAATAACAGGAATGACACAAAATCAAACTGCCAAAGGTTTTGAGTATTTTGCACACTAACATGGATTACCCTTCAAGGTCCTTATTACCATTTAGATAGATATTCCTAGCTGCTGTCTTAGGTCAGCAAGTATTCAAATCACTGGAACAGATTTGTGTGAACACATGCTGTGGACAGGTGCAGCAGAAATGTATGTATTCTCTGAAAAGAGAAACAAAACCAAAAACGTCCACTGCACCTCAACAGCATAGGAATATTTTATTCTGTGGAAAAGGATACAAGCTGCTTAAATTTCTCCTCACATTTAATACTTCCTTTCATCATCAGAAGACATCTGAGGTCCCTTCCAACCTAACCCACCGTATGTTTCCATAATTTTAAGATTTCCATTGAGCAGTCAACTTTTCATTGCAGCAATGTAAATGCCAAATGTAAATAAAAGGGGTGCATTCCTGAGGTCTTGAGACCTCAGATCCTGAGACCATGAGGTCTTTTTACATCTTTCTGTAGCTGCAGTGTGGAAGGTGGGAAGTGGACCATTTGTACACTACAGCTAAATCTTCACATAGTCCAACAGTTGTAAATTATTGGTATTGTTAATAATATATTATTTCTCCTAAATGCAACCTCACCTCCATTTGAGCACTGCTAAAATGGAATGCCTACAGGTATGAGAATACACACTACTTCAAACCAGAAGAAGATCAGTACTTCAAAGGTAAATGATGTAAACTGACAAAAATAAATAGCACAATATATTCTGGCTCTTGTATGTTACCTTATTTCAGGAAAAACTAAACAGCCATGCTACTAAATACAGAGAGTTTTTGAGTCGGGCAGAATAAGAGAAATTAATTTTAGGAATAAAATTTAAAATCTTCACAGATAAGTTTGTTCCCAACTAATGCCATACTATATATTCTTATCACAGTATTTAACCCACTTCTGAAATCACTACTTGATTTCAAAATATTCAGTATTTCTAAAGTATGAAGGTTTGGTAGAATCCACTTTCACTTTCTTGTACTGAGTCAAAACACATATCTGAAAAAGTGACAGAGGCTGTGATACCCAGTAATAGTGCTGCAAGCCAAGGTCAAAGCAATATAGAAAGTTAAATACATCAGCTGCCTGACATAAGCAAACCAAACCTTTGTTGATCCAGTGTATTTTCCTTGCATGTTTCATGATAAGCCATGGTTTACATAGTCATCTATTATGGTCATACTTACTTCCCATTTTTGACATCCTCTAGTCTGCTAGACACTGATATTTAAACCAGAGCAACCTTGCCAAATACAGCTGCTGTGTTATCTTCATAACACACTAAAAAGCATATCTGCTTTGTTGCAAAGAATGCCTGTGTAGGCAACTGGGTCAAAAAGCAAACATTGTTTTGCAGTGATTTAGTGGCTATTGTTAGTAGACAGAAGTAAAAAATATCACAACTGCTTTGACTGACTGTGAATAAGGAAGATGTGCCATAATCCCTTTTTCAAACTAACACTATTCCTCTTAGGGCAGCAACCTGCTTAGGTGACTTCAGTTGCAGGGCACCTTATGACTTCTTCTGCACAGTACTTTCAGACCAACTGTAGCTGAAACCTTTTACCCACAGCCACAGGCAATAAAATATAATAAACTTTATTCTTAAAATGGTTTCAGTATGAGGAAACTTTTCTCCCAGTACTAAATGTGACAGTAGTTCTGAACAAACAACTTAAGCTCTAAAGGCTACAGAATCACAAGATGTTTAATACAAAGAAAACACTAATCCCACTTCAATGCAGAAGCTGGAATTAAAATTGTGTTTCAGTCATACTGCTTGCAAAGCAAGAACAGCAAGATGCCTGTTGCTATTATATCCTTACAATTCATGGTAAAAGCTGCAAGTGTTCCCTAATGAACCTTCTCTTTTATTCCTAAAATATATACCAGTTTCTCCTTTTATCACATCAGCCCTACATGTTGCATCTGTCAGCATTTTCCTGCCTCCAGAATGCCATTTATGCCAACCAAATGTTCTCTGTTAAAGTTTTCAGAAAAGACTGACAAAGTCAATTGATCCAGTAACTGGAAGACCAGTTTAGGCAGTGTTAGAGATGGAGAGTCAACGCAAAAGCCCTGAAACAATGAGGAAAGCACTGGAAGCTCCATGTGATATTTAATCAGAACTAAAAACCTGGGGGTGTTTCTTGTATCTACAAATTTGATGGGAAAATACTCCTAAATCACATGCAGGAAACACAGAGAAATAATATGAATCCACTTAATAGTATTAATGTCTTAATATACCATTTCTAACCTGCGCAACCCCTGAACTACATGTATTTGCCTTATTTTCTAAGTGAAATTAAATATGAAAGCAATTCCCACTCCAAAAATGTATGAGAAAAGAAAGCAACAGAGAAAAAGACAGACAGATAGAAAGGCAGAAGAGAGAAAGAAAAGACATCTGCAAAACAGCACTCAGAAACTATATAAAAACAAACTAATAACCAAGCCAACATCATCTAGCTGCCATAAATAAATAAATGTACCTGGGATGTGAATCAGGCTGTGTCATGTAGGCACTTATCCCTTATTATTTGATTTGTAGTAGCAAGTAATGAAGCCAAGCATGCATTTAGACAGCTTGAAGCAGATGGACAGCATACACTGGAAAACAAGTTAATGGCAGAGGCAGGTATATCTGCACAACTCAGTAGTTAAAATGGCCTCAACAATTAGAGAAAGTCACAGCTGCAGCATTTTTCCATTTGGATCCTGCACATGGATATACGCAAAAATATTTATGTGGATCCTATGCATATTTTTTCTCTGGGAAAACAGGAAGCAGATTAATAAAGTATAAGGTGTATTATTGTTAAACAAAAACTGCCCTTTTTTTCTCTGTTTTTTTTTTTTTTTTGAAGCTGTTGAACATCATTATGGTAAATCCAGTTCTTCCCATTGTTGGTGCTAAGGTCATTGCCCACAGCAGAGCTAATGCACAAGAGAAGACCTCAGTAACTCTGCTACACAATCCAACCACACTGCTCCTGAGAACAGCAGATCAGGGCAGAGTAAGAAGGGCAGGCCAGTTTGTCCACTTCAATATTTCCTATAAAATAAAGTAACTTTCTCACATCACGGCTTCCAAAGCCAAAGTCCAAAATCACACAAAAGCCTCATTTCACTTGACCCTAGGGTAAAAATCTTAGAATCAAGTAAAGAGATTGAGCATATCTGCATTTTACTCTTCTTTACAACACTATTTTTCAATTCAAGCACTTGCACAAACTATTGATACCACCTAGAAGGCAAGCTGAAATATGGGAAAACCTATAATCCTTTATTTACTTCATGGATACAGAGAGGAGTTCATGACCTGTCCTACATACAAGTTTATATTTAAGTGTAAACCACCAAAGTTTACAAAATTGCAGCTACAGATGAAACAGACAACTTTATATTAGTCGGAACAAAAAATGTGAGCAGTAATAGAAGTTCAAATTCCTCCTGGTATAAAATTAAATAGATCAAAAAGTCCAGGCAAAAAAAATACCAACCTAGAAAATATAAAAAAAATTCACTTAAGCAGTACTTCTTAAGATATATTACCATAATCAATCAATGCAAGCTTAGAAAATCACATACTAATCTCCATGTATCACAGCTATAATTAACCCTATTAATAAATAATAACAAACAGAATGCCTAAATCTAGATTTTTTAATTGCTTATAGAAGCCAATAAAGCACACATATTATCACACCAATAACTTCATACTTCCTGAAGCAAATTCACAAAATATGCTTAATTATCTCCCATAGAGCAAAGTATGAAAGCAGAAAAAGAAATGGTGTTCTGAATATCTCTTCTACAAATTTAAGCAAAAACAAAAATTCACAGAAGCATTTATTTCTCTCTGTAATAGTAGCCTTCAAGTGGTATATCCCTGAGGCTTCAATTTACCAAATCCCTTGTTCTAGAGGTTGTCTCTGGGACCATAGGGTTTTGCTAGCAGCCTTTTCCTGCATTTCTAACAGCATTTATGCAGTGTCTGCTGTGGGCCTCCACCCTCCTTTGTGTTTGTGCTCTGCCCTGCCACGCTGCACTGCTTCTGCAGCCAGACACCATCCACCACTCATGGGTCACATAAGCGACATTTCTTTTGGTTTCAGTTCTAAAAGACTTTTTTACAGCACCAGAGTATGTGTGGATCCCAGAAGCTGTGTCCTCTATCCCACCTAACTCTTACAGAAAAGAGTGGCAGAAAAAAAAAATGCCCCATCCCTGTAGCTTCTGCTGTAGCTGATACTGAAATTGTGACTATATACAAATTCAAATTCCTTATAACCAGATGCACATGCCTTGGTGTCTTTCATATTTCTAAAACTATATTATCATAGAAGGTGCCAAGTGCCAAGTGACTGCTCTGCCTTTTTACCAAGGAATGTATCTTGTTTCTATTAATAATATATTAGACAAGGTAGCACTGAAAATTTTTGAAAAAGACAAGCGCACTATTTGTTTCTGTCAGTTTATTATTTCAGAAACAGATAAACAATTTCATATACATGAAAGGAAAGACAATAAGGTGCATGAGTTAGAAAAAAAAGAGGGGTAAAAATCACAGAATCATAGAAATGTTTAGGTTGGATAAGCCTTCTAGGCTCATGAAGTCCAGTCACTAGTCCAGAACTGCCTGGTCCAGCACCAAACCATAGAATTAGGAATTGTTTGGGTTGGATGGGGCCTTAAAAGCCATCGACTTCCAACCCCCCTCTGCCATGGGCAGGGATACCTTTCACTAGGTCAGGTTGTTCAGAGCTCCATCCAACCTGGCCTTGAACACCTCTGGGGATAGGGAATCCACAGCTTCACTGGGCAACCCATGCCAGCGCCTCAACATCCTTATAGTAAAGAACTTTTTTGTAATAGCTGATCTTAACCTCCTTCAGCTTAAGGCCATTTCTCCTTGCCCTATCACTAGATGCCCTTGAGAAAAGTCCCTTTCCATCGTTCTTGTAGACCCTCTTCAAGCACTGCAAAGCTGCTCTAAGGTCTCCCTTGGAGCCTTCTCTTCTCCAGACTCAACAGCCCCAACACTCTCAGCCTGTCTTCATAGGAGAGGTAGTCCAGCCCTCTGATCAACTTTATGGTCTCCTTTGGACTCACTCCAACAGGTCAGTGTAATCCAACATGTCAACCATGTCTCAACGTACCACATCCATACATTTTCTGAACACTTCCGGGGACCATCTGTTATAACACTTCCCTGGGCAGTCTGTTATAATGCTTGACTACCCTTTCAGTGAAGAAATTTCTCCCCAAAATCCAATTTAAACCATTCCTAATAAGCTATTTTAGTCAGTAGTCTTGTGCCTGGGTTTGCTATTTGCCTATATACAGAAGACCATGTTTTAAAATCTGGGTTTGCTTTGGGATGCTTCTATTTCATTGCAACATTTACAGTGTTCATCAAGAAGGATGAATGTCGCCAACGTCACATGAAGCTACTAGGAGATCTAAATTCTCATCTTTCCAGAATGATCAAACTGAAGCAAAAGTAAGAGAAGAGTGCTCCCAAAAACAGAAGTTATATGTTAGGAAAAACCCTCAGCCACAGGTTATGCCTTTATTCTGAAATGGAAACACAATTTTACCTAGTTTTTCTAGGCTACTGAGACTCCTGAATGAGATATTCCCTACCAAGATACAATATAAATATGGACCTTCAAAATGGGTTGTGCTCTGTTTACTTCTTGCCCCATTAGTCAGTGTTAGAGATGATTCAAGGAAGCATTCAGTTCCCAGCACTCTGAGCAGCAGCTGGGAAGCAGCAAAAGAACTCCGTATTCGTCGACCTAATGTGATCATATCAAATTGTGGTGAGTGATTTCTTCCACCCCTATCCCCAGTGCCATTTCTCAGTGTCCCATGGAATCACAGATGGCAGACCAAAACGTGCACTCTGGTCATGTAGCCCATCCTATTGCAGCAGTGCAGCATTTTCCTTCACAGCAATCTCTTAATGGTACGTGCAGCCAAGTCCACTTTTAAATATCCCTGCTTATTCCTCTGTGAAAGTGAAAACTAAAATCAATTCTGTTAGTTACATGTAGAAATATTCCTGCTATATTTATTTATGACATGCTCTTGTTGTAGACATCAGAAAAAATAAAGAGGAGGAAATGGGTTTTGAAAACATTTGGGACAGTTGTATATAGTATTATTACAATTAATTCTCATAAAACCTATCTGCCACACCAAGGGTTTGTGTTACCAGGAAACTATTTTAAAAGGGTTCTGAGGGAGAAAGAAATTATAATATCCCTTTCCTCTGTTTCTCACACTTCTCAACCTGCCTTTCACAAAAAATAGAGTTATGTGAGCTTTTCCATGCAGACAGCTTACCCTGGGTTTTACATGAAGTACTATGCAGTTTAGAGGAAATGCTATTTGCTTCTAACCCATAAGGAGTGAATGATGCCACAGTCAGTTCTATGCATCCTATAGCTTGCTAAAACAGACAAAAATATTTGTATCATCCTATAAACCCAAAAGATGGAAGCGAAAAGCAACAGTTTCTCTGTGCTTCAATCTTATAATTTGAGGCAGAACAGACTGAATAAAGACTCTTCTTCTCTAGAAGACAGCTGAGGGGCAAATAGGTTCACATAGGTCTCATGGAAATGGAAGACTAAAAGAATGTGCAAAACCAGGATAAATCACAAAATCTATGATAAAGCATAGCACACTTCTACTTTTTGTCTTGCATGTATTCCTTCCTTTTACATCTCCATCTACTGTAGACTGTAGGTGTCTGACATGTACTGGAGAGACTCAAACACACCACCTGGCCCAGAGTGGAACCATCTTCTACAGATGCCTACCCTTACCAGTTTATCATCAAGTGGAACAATTTAATTCACTGAAATTAGATTTCTACCACTAAAATAGGAGCATTATTATTGGGTCAAATAAATTTCATCCTAAAGTGTTCCATGAGTGTCACAAAAAAATTTAACTGCAATTATTTCCACCAAACTCAAAGGTCCTCTTAAATATTTGTCAAGGACAAACATCATACAAGGCAGCTCCTCATTGCACCTATCTGAAGTCTTTTCTGTAAGCACTGTTGACATGGAGGTGGAAAAAGCAGGACTCACATGTATCTGTTCTTGTCTTGAAGAAGATGGGTTAGGAAAATGAATAATATGTTGTAAGGAAGGCATGTAATATGTACCATGCCTGAAATGTGCTGAAGTGTTAGAAATAAACAGTAATAAAATCATAATCAGGCCTGCAAATTAACTCTTATTTAGGTATTTAAAAAATATCAGTAAAGGCAGAATTATGGCAATTCTAGTATATTTAAATAAGGATTATTTACAGTTTTAAGCATTTAAGAAACACTCCTTTCAGTCTATTATCTAAAAATGTCTCAAAACCCTCTTGAGGGTTTTTTCTAGTTTAGTACCTAAAAGTTCCTACCAGAAATGTGAAATCAACCTCACTAAAGTCTCACCACAGCAGAAACTACAAAGTGAACCCATTGGAAAAATTCTTAACTTAGACGATTATACAAAATCACATTTCTAAACATTTTTCTTAAAACTCAAATTAACCAGAGCTTCTGAAATGCCAATGACCTTACATATGCTCCTAAGCTACGTGCAAAGATCAGAACAATCAGACCTAATTACGGCAGAAAGAAATTATGCAAGAAAATCAGAGCTACTTTATCAACTCCTGTTCCAGCTGAAAATCTGTCCGGAAACATCAATAACACTAACATTCCTAACTGCAGGTTTCCATCACCTGGGCAACAGGAGTAACTTGGTGCTAAATATATGAGCAACTTTACATCAAAAGGCATGAAGAAGAGAATTAAATCATTGTTCAACAGAACCATGAGTGCTCAAAAAAAAAGGGGGAGAGAAAAATCAGGCAACTTGTTAGCAGTTTATATCCCAGGATCAACCACCATTAGCAGGTTTGATGGGTTTTGGTGAACACCTGCAACCATGCAAACACCTGCAACCATCGGGGCCAGGAGAAAGCGCTTTGCTTCCTGATATTTTGCAACAATGAGAATTAAGTGGACATCAAGATAAACAAAATAAAGCCTGATTTAACAAAAGATCAGAGAAATGATGAAATACTGACCAAAATGTCAGCAAGAACATGGGTACTCGCCAGCATGACTAACAGAAAGTTAAGACATTAGGAAGACTATGTAGCAATTTTTTTTCCCTGGTTTGGGGTTTTGTTGCTTATTTTATTGCCTCCCCAAATCTGAAGAGAACTTTTGTGTACGTTTCTTGAATTTCAGACCCTGTAGGGCCATTTTGGGATGCACCATTGCAGACAGTATGTCTGGCAGGAACACATCTGTGACCAGGTGCCCATTAAATCATTTCCTGAGCTGTTTTAAGTCTCTTCTGAGGGCCATTTGGCAGTATGCCAGTTCTGGTCTAAAATCTGCAAAGAACCACTGATTAATTGGGCTTTTGCTATTTCACTCTTGTAAGGAACTGTGCTCCTCATACATTCTTATGGGACTCCTTGAGTGGCTTCATTGGCAATTGCAGTAAATTTACCCCAATGTCTATATATTTTGTAAATTAGATTAAGTAACTAATGAACAGGAAAAATACTGCCTTAGCAGTGCAACAATGCATTGATTCCTTCTCACAATCATACTTTGGATTCACTATCTTACCTGATGAACTACCCAACATCCAAGTATACAAATCTCACAAATTCAATCATTTCCTCTTTACTTTTCTTCAAGTAAGGTCTTGCTATTTTTCCTTTGCTGCATCTAAATCTTGTTTTAATGTACACAGGTGGCTAAATAAGGGGATGATGAATACTCAGTAGGATCTATTGGAGTAAAAGCAATCAGACATAGACTCATAAGCAGATATGTAACCTGGAGAATTAAGACCTGAGAAAGGTGGCATAGCACAACAGGTTTCACCAAGGAGGAGTGAGCCTGCCCACAGCCCAGGGTGCCAACCCAGCACTGCCATCCCAGGCCAGGGGAACAAGAGCAACATTGCTAGCTTTGCACATGGACACCTGAGATGTGGTAAGAGTTTATGGGGGCTGAATGAACTCACAGTTTAGAAAATGTGTTATTTCAGGGCACAAACACACAACCCTTACTTTTGCTTTTGAAAATCTACCCTTAAATTCCATACTATCTGTCAAAAACTTGACACTTGCTTTCAATTAAGAATGATATATTAGATACACTCAGTGGTCAGCAGTCACTGAGCACCTGAAGAAACAGCTGTTGGGCATCTTGGAAAGACCCTGACTACTAATTCCAAGGGAGATGGACATCAGAAAACTCATAGCAATCTGAGCATCCAGCCTCCTACAAGCAAAGTATTTTTATACAACACCAACCAGTGACTACAAAGATGCAGTAAATGCCACTGAGACTCTGAAACAGCCTCGACTATCTATGACTGTAGAAGGCCTTGTGAGGCAAAGGTAGACAATCCAATGTCTTCAGCTCCTCTGTGTGACAAGAACATATCTTGTCAGCCTGACACAGCAGCCACTGAAAATCTGTCACTATGAAGGTTAGCAAGTATCTGAAATTATTGATTGATGGGATTCTTGCAACTGGACTTTTTTCAGATGTCCAGAATGCAAGACAAAATAATCTCTCTTAGCACAAATACTATTAGAGCCCTGACCTGCCCTGTTACATTGAGTCCCATTGATCTGAAGTTTAAAAATTTTTCCAGGATCAGAGCATGGTTCACCAAGTACTCACAGTGGAGTTTTGCTCTCAGAAGGTGGCTGCCATATATAAGTAATACATCTTCCAAAGTGAATGCCATTCCATAGAGTATAATACACTGCTTTCCTGACAACTTATCACATACAGTCTTGGAGAATAGCAGGCAGAAGAAAGTAGAACCTGTAGTAGTGTGTCTGCTCTCGGCTATGTGTTAATCTCAGTCACAATGGAGCCAGCAATGAAGAGAAGAGGGAGAGGAATAACCCTGAAGGTTTTCTGTTACACACAACAGCTTGCAAACGTGGCCTCCTTCTGAAATAAGCCTTGTGCCTGAAAATCAGTTCACCTGTAGCTCATGATGAGCCCAGGTACACATGCAGGGATGCTCAGCTATTATATATCAAAGGGATCTTTTTGTCTTGCTTTAGCTTGTTTGCAAAGTGTGTTTATTCAAGGACAGCTCAAAAGATCAGATGCAAAATGATCCAGTAAATATAAAATTGAGCTTGTGGTGATTTTGCTACTCCTTAACCTTGAAGGTCACATCACAGAGCAAAAAACACTGCTTCAATTAAAAAAACTGTCCTGAACATTTCAATTAACTTTAGCTTTCTACCTGACTGGCCTCAGTGAGCTTCTGTGGCTGTAGAATTAGTTTAGCATCACAGAAGAAGAAACCAGTGGTGGCATAACAAGCACAGATTCCACTTACATGAATATGGAGGTTCAGAGCTGGATCCTATACTTCTGTCTAGTTTGGTGAAGGCCAATGGAGCTCCAGCCACTTACACTTATTCTGGCACTGGTCTAAATCAAAATTTAACAACAGGGTGGTAGGAAAAGAACAACCTAAACAGTTATCTTTATTAGCTTTAGGAAAGGGGGGACAAACCTTTCTTTACCTAAGGCTTTCCAAGAAATATGTCAGAAAGATTCAAATACATAGACAAAAAGAATAAAACAGCAATGTCACAACAAATAAGAAATGAGAGCTATCAGTGAAACATATGCTAGTGATGTCAAGGGGGAAAAAAATACATTTTTACATTAGTAAGAGTTGTTCTTTTCTGGCAAGTGGCAACTGTGACTGAGTTGGTGCTTCCAGAACATGTTTAAAAGAAGAAATCCAAATAATGGTGTATGCCTACAATTTTTCATAGAACCATAGAGCATCCTGAATTGAGACGTACAAGGATCATCAAACTCTACATGTATAGATATACATTTAGTTACATACACACACACCAACGCACAATGTTATCGTTGATATTTACTTTCAAATACATTTTGTGTTTTCCTGCAGTTTCTCTCATCAAAACTCACTGCAATCAGTAGAAAAACTTCCATTGTTTTGAAGGGACTTTGAAAGAGACTCTGAGAAGCTACTGCAAAACAGAATTATTACCTGTCTTCTTTATGCAGCAATTTTCTTTTTCTTTATAATTATAGTTCATTTTTTTTCTTTTTTTAATTCATGAAATTGATCTTATCAATGCTGTTCTGTCCAGGCATGGGACTACATTATCTCCCTTTACTAAACTGAAATTAAAGGAAACTTTTACACCCTTGGGCATTTTTTCCCTCTTGCAGTTATGTCTGTGTTTATCTGGGTTGTATTCTTTAGTTTTGCTTTTTTTTTCATTCTCTGTAAATAAAAAGTCTCCAGAGGAACTTCCTGGATTCTCAGTTTTGAATAAGGATAATCAGGTTCCCAGAGAACAAACTTGCTTTTTATTTTTTTTTATGTCTATCTGCAGATTCAACACTCTTCAAGGCTCTTCAACAAAAATATTTTAAATCTTCAGTACAAAAGTTGCAGAGCATCAGCCTCACTTTCCTCTTAAGTTTCCTTTAACCCACTCCTTACACACAACTACTGTAGCAGCACACTATAGGATATTGTGCAGAGTGCTTCAACATGGAGCTCTCAGATCCAAACAAAGAGTTCAGCTCTCTTTGATTACATTAACTTTTTTAATCCAAAAGGTTTTTGGTGAAGCATGTGTTCTGCATCATTAAAATCAGATAGTCTCACTTTGATCTTTAAGTTCTCTCAGTTGACTGCTTCTCCAAACTACAAACTATTTGAGCTTTTGAAGTTATCTTCTTGCTCTGTACAGAAAACCTGAGCCTTCAGCCAGATTTGATAGGGTTACAAGATAATAACCATATACTATTGCATTTACTTTCTACCTATTAAACTTTGCTTTACAGAAAGAATTGAAGCTTTTTCAGAAAAAATCTTAAATACAATAACTGGAAACCAGAAAGAATTTTCTATATAAGGTTAGATGCCTAAGTTTGCTCAGTAAATTTAGGAACATTTGTTTCAATGTACACTTTTACATAATGTGTAACATGTTTTTTTTCCTCTCACTTTTCTTTCAAAGTTAACAAGAGCCTGGACAGGCAAATATAAGAATCCTGTGAATTTGAAGTAGTACAAATGGCACACAGTGAATGTCAGCAGCCAGACTGCCACACAAACACAAACTTTGCTCAGCATGGAAAGCCAGAGAACAATTGCAGAAGTTGAAGTGTGACATTACAGCAAGATTAATTAAAGAAGCTGGGCAAGATGAAAACAGCCAAGGAGGCCATTTGTCACTGGACTACAACAGGCATTACATGGCTTCCAAAAATAGCAGGACTACTGGTTCCATGACACATCTCAGTGATTCTGGAAGGAAATACCTAGCCCAGCCAGAATGCCCAGCCTGGAGATGTGGTACATGAGGCACCCAAGCTCCTAATCCCATCGACTGCATGTTAAAAGCTTTGGCTGGAACTATTTGGTTCTTAAATTTTACAAATAACAGTAAAAGAAGAAAACTTTCAAGCAGATGCAAAAAATGCTAGTTAAAATAAGAGTAAAAGGTAAATTCAAGATGAAGTTATTAACACTGATTGAAAAAGACAACATTTGTGACTCCATGAAGGAGGAGGGTCACCCAGTCAGTTTCTTAAGACATTTTAACATGACGCTAGAAGTGGAGGAGGTGTGATTGAATGTGAATGTTCATGAAATACAATCCATATGTAGTGAGCAAGTATCGATTCATAAAGTTGAATAAAAGTCTCAATGTTTTTGATGCAAATAAGCATTTCTGCATTAAGGTTTACCCAATAGCGTCTTATAAATGTGACATTTGTCAAGAATTGAGCATCAAATAAAAATGCATTCCCCTAGTACGTCCTGTCTCTGTGTATAAGAGTGACTATGTCTGTGTGTGTCTGTAAATAAAAAGCTACACATTCTATTTTAATTTGGGAAGTTATTTTCATTTCAAGCATTCTCTGCATGGGGCAAATGACTTCTGAAGATGAAAACATTTCCCACACATGCTTCACATCATGTAACAAGAGAAAGATCACTCCCAAATTCAATCCCTCATTCATGTCCTCCCATCCCCCCTTTTCTCTCTGTTTCTTTTTCTCTTAAAGAAAAACAAGAAAGCAGGAAAGAGAGAGAGAGAGAGAGAGAAAGTAAGAAAGCAAGGAAGAAGGTGTTTGGGAAATCAACAACAGAAATATTTCAGAAAATGTACAAACCATACAATCCTTAACTTAATTTGGACTGAATCACATAAAAAGAGACATCTTGTGAAGAAAAGTCATTTCTACATGCCATCTTTTTCCAATTATTTCCTAGTAACAATTTAATAAGAGCTGTAAAATGCAGTGCATATCCACCACTGCATGACTGTAGTACTTGACGCTTCTGAAACCCAAGTATCTGAATTTACCAGCGTTCTATAATGCCAGTTCATCCAAATACTTTAGCAATGTATTCATATACAGTTACATAGCATAACTGCACTGAAATTAGTAGTTCATCTGATGTTTATGTCTCTAATTCTAAAACTATATATGATGGTCCTAATCTGGCAGATGTTTAATAACTGAGACACATTAAAACTGATGAAATTCTAAACGTAAAAAATTTCAGTAGAGTTTAATGGCAGAAGCATTTAGTATGATAGAAGAAAATTATGCAAGCTTAATATCATTTTTTCTTGCCTAATTATATTTCTATCATATATACTTTCTAGATTAAGCTATATCTATACTAACCAGTAAACAAAATGATATGAAATGTTCATATAATAGACTAAAGAAAGTAACAATTAAAAGCCCATGATTTAGTTACTCTGCGTAACTCATAATTCTCAGAGAATGAAATATTGGATTAATTCATTTACTCTCAACCAGCAACTTACAAGCATTCTTCTAGAGATCGTTTGTATTTACCTTCTTTGTTTCATTTGCTATCTACTTCCATAAAAATAAAAAAAATCTTACCAAAGTTTCTATCATGTTGCAGAACCTCGTTGTTGACCACATTAGAATAATTTCATAAACAATATATAAAGGCCTATTAAAGAATTTTAAATATTATTAGCATGCTACTTCTTGTACTTCATAGAAATTTATTAAAAAGATGCAATACATACTACAGTATCTACCAAATATTTAACTTACATGAAATTTGATTACATGATTTTATACTACATTTCAGCTCCTTTTTTTCGTAATACAGATGATAACTGTTTTCTGCAATTTCAAAACCAAACACCTGTGAAGAGTATTTCTTGAGTGCATGCATTGCAGTGTTGCTGCCCTCACCAAGAAAATGTATATATACACACACTTCATTCTGATAAATAGGGAAAGATTATATTCAACTAGGTAATAACAATGCAGCCTTGAAGATACAGGAGAAATTGCTTAGATGGTATCTGCACACAGATAAGGAGGAAACAGAAGAGGGATCTGGGAAGAGCCTGTTTCAGGGGCAGCCTTCCTACAGGTCAGAAGAATAAAATAATTCTTGTCTTTGCAGAGCTTCCAGCTCAACAACATCCTACTATTTTACACTTTGGACAAGGAGGAAGTTTTATGCCATTAGAAAGTTTCTGTAGTTCTGGAGAACAAATGATATAAAATTAAAAGAAAACCAGAACCTGAGCTTGAGCCAGTGGCTAGTGAAAGCCGTGGGAAGGGAATTCCATGGCCTTCAATGGTCTCCTGCATGTACAGCTTTACTTATGAGCTGCACACATTAGCTGATCACTTGTTCTCAGCTTATTGTTAATCCTATTTTACAAAGCTAATGTTCATCTTCTAATGACAATCTAATTGCTTGGTGCCATGTTTACTAGTGGGAATGAACCACAAGGCATGTCACTGTAAACTGAGTGGAGTATTCCAGTGACTGGGAGGTTAAAAACTCCCAATCTGTAGAGAGGGAAAACTTGTTTAACTCTCTGGTACAAATTATTTCCAGGTGCTGATAATTATCACTCATGGAGCTTGATTTTCCGATTTCCACATCTAAATATATACTTGACAAGTTAAACTTTTCATCATGTGCAGCAGTCTCCTAAAGGCTGAGAAGAAGGACAGGCTGCTGATGGTTGAAACCCATTTCACTTAAAATAGCAACACTTAATTATGAGTCTTGTTGTTTATTAATTTTCAAAGTATTTCAAATAAATCTTTTTTCCCAAAGGAAATAATATTGTATATTATTAAACAGGTACGTATTGTTGTATGTGCTCATGAACAAGAATTGTGAATAGCCGAATAATTACTTGGGAAGGCTCAAAAACAACACAGCGAAAAAAGAAGTCTGTCAAAAAGCTAATGTTTTCCATTATGCAGACTTTCTGAAGTTATCTTACTGTACACACAGAGTTTTGCTATTCCCATGCAGAATTCACATGAGTGTGCATGTGTTCACAAAGCCATGTAGAAAAGCAACAGATTGAAGCACTAGGTGTTTGAATGTACATCAAAATATACATGCAAGCTCTCATGCTTACATATATTTGCCAATAACCAGGCAAAAAATTTATTTAAAGAAAGTAAAAATGGCGTCTAGCAAGCAAAAATTCGACAGAATTCACAGAAGGAGCACACTATAACCACACTAGTGTTTCTTAAATTGTTGCCAGTTTTAACCTTCTGTGCAGCTTTCCCTCATCTTTCAGGAGCCCACTTTTTGCCCATCTGGCATCTGTGAAACTGATCAGTCAATTAATTTTGAAGCAACTCTGACATAAGTTTTTTAAAGGTGACCCAGGAGACTCCCTTAAAGTGAACTTTTAGCAAAAGCCATAAACGCAAGTGTTTCCCATGCAGTATTAGAATTATACATAAAATCATCATAACAATCTCTACCAGTCATTCCTCTACTGGCTGCAAAATTACAGCTCCTCAAACCCTAGAAAAGATCAACCCCGTGATCTGCTGTGGCAGGATCATATCTAAAGGACATGTCTTAAATCAGGAAGATGTCTTTTTGCATTAAAGACTGCATTACAAGAGGGCGAAGGTGCTGCTTGTTTCCCCAACAGCAAACACCTGCAGACTCCAGGCTATCAGTACCTGCAACATTACTAATGATTAAATTAATAGTGGCAGGGCTTGAAATTGAGTCCACTTGATCTTAGGGTCTCACAGATTAAAGTATTAGCCCACTGAACCATGTTACTAGACTTCACCTTAATCTATTAGATACTTCCTTGTCTTTGTTCAGTAAGAATGGTAGGAAAAAGACAAAATAGTAGAAATCTTGGAAGAGTGACAAGTAAATATGCAGAAATTTCAGCAGGCAGCCTAGTCAAAGGATACTTAACACTGACTGTCTGCAAATTAAACTACACTGGGCTGTTCTAGGCCAGATCCTCAGCTTTTACAAATTATCAGGCCTCCAAGGCTCTGCAATTTTCATTTGAAAGGATATGAAAAAAAAAAAATATTGCTTTGATGCTTTCATGCTAGAATGAAAACTCTGGGAGAACTGGAAGGAAAACATTCAATTTCTAGCTGGATAAAGCGATGCACAGGCAAATTAAATGACTCAGAATCACACAACTGTTTGAAGACAGAAGAAGCCATAAAATTTATCACTTTTCTTCTGTTCCCACCATTAGACTTACAGACCAGTGTACCTGGCACCTGAAGATGAAATACCATTTGTTAAGCAACAGTTCAGGTACTAAGCACGTATGCACTCCATTATTGTATTTTGACATGCGTTTACCCCACCTAATTCTAGGGTATTCATTGAGACACCCCTTCCAGGTACTTTGGTCACAGAGGAATGAGAAGCAATTTCAGAGCTCAATTCAGACACCAGGAACACCCTTCTTAAGAGCACCACCCACCACCTTTCTTTCCCTCACTGCGAGAAAAACCCAGACCAGCTGCACTGGTTAGATGCCTGTTACTGAAGGAGCAGTTCAAACCTATGTCTTTTGCTCTATTAAGTGCCAGAAGTGAACACAACATTATGCAAAATGACAGAAAAACCCCTGCATCTTTACCTATATGTAAAAGTGTGGCCTGAGTTTCCTAGTTCACCAGTTCCAAAACCAGAAGCCTCATAAACAGAGACCATGGGGGTTGAAGAGCTTGCAAAGTGCAAGACAAAGAAATCAGAGATACCACTAGAAGCACATATAACAAAAGAAATTCAAGCCAGAAGTACCCAGAAGCTTATTTCCTTCATGTTTCACACAGCATATTGCAAAACTGCAGTGACTTGGCATAAATTTGTCAACTTAAGATCTGGTAGGAAATATCTGATAGTAGGAGATCAGCCTTAAGAGCATAGAAGAAAAATTAACTAATACAAAAGGCAGGTGGTGAGTGGAGGCACAAAGGGCTGCTGCCAGCAATTGATTTGGTATATTTTAATATTCTTTCTTTTCTTTGTTCCTTTCTTTTTCTCTTTCTTGCTTTCTCTCTCTCTTACTACACCATAATGTACCCTCCAAGTCCCTCCTTAAACTGCATCCTGAGCACCATTCCTTGTTTGTCTGTCCTTTGCTCCAGAACATTCAGCCCCAGGGAGGAACACCCCCAGCGCTTGGCCTGGGGCTGCAGGGTACAAAGACACACTGGAGTAACTCCCCATTTCTTTCCCATTGGATAAAACGTTAAATCTTAAATTGCATGGGAATTAAACAATGCCTTGTAGTACATGACATCACCACATTTAATAACCTCCAACATTCTTACATGTCCACCTAAGACTTAGAAAGAGAAAATTCGCTTCACTTCCGATAACGGGTTCCTAAAGATTAACTCGTATACATTTAGTTTTTTTAAAGGACCGCATTCCAGCACCATTTCTAAAGATATTCTTAACACAATTTAGCAAAAGCTCTGTAATCCAATACTTATGACATGAGCTGTCAGGCATAAAGTATGCCAGAATCTCTTAAGTCCACACACAGCAGGACACAAACCTAGTAGCAACTGTACTGAATTACAACCAATAGGAGAAGCCACAGGTCACCAAAGCCACACAGAGTCCTGCTACAGCCAACAATGAAACTTAATGTACTTTCCATGTCCAGAACCATCCGCTATAGAGCTTCTGTAAAACAGATTAATGATAATAGTGGCAGAAACCAGGAAAAAAATGCAAGAAATGGAAGCTTGGCCAATATTCCATTTGTAATTTGTCACACTATCACACAATAAGACTTCAGTATGAATGTGTTGCCAATTTACAATTCAAATAAGCTTCCTTGAATTTTTAAAAGAATGGACTGTACACATCAGTCAGTATGACAAAAAATGCCCTGTCAGGTTAATTTTAAATGCACTTTTTATTTGTTGCTGTTAACTAATCCCTATAATTATTTCTGATTTCTAAAAGAGGCGTAAATTATTTTAAAAAATGCAACTCCTGAACCCCAACTGGAATGGGACTTGTTTCTGGAAACCTGACAGTATTCCCTAATTTTCCCTAATTTACAATATATTGACTTCACCCGAGCTAGTTAAAGGGCAATGTCTTATTTTTTTTTTTTTAACCACATAAAAATCCTCAATATATAACCAGCAAAAGGAGAACATTTCTTTATCGCCTATTAAGGCAATAAAAAGTGGTTTTTTTTTTCATTTGCTTCAAAGTCCTATTGATCAGGCAAGCATTAAGGGAAAAAAGAAAATGTTACTTTTTGTAAAACACTGTTTACCTATAGGTGATGAAATTCCTCCTGGCTGTGAAATTCCCCAGATGGACTATCAGGGGGATGCATTTGGCCTACTGCAGACTAGACACTGTTTCTGTCGGAAGGTGAAGTGCTTTGATGATGCAGAAAACAAAGCCCATGCTGTTTTTATGTTCTATTAAAAGGAAAGTCATTAAGATTGTAGTCAACTGGTCAAGGTGTAAAATTAGACTTGCCAAAAAAGCCAGTGGTAAAAAATAGTATTTAAACAATTGCTTCATAAAACAAAAGTTACTCTGAGTTTCTGAGAGATAAAGCAAAAGGCCACAGAGCAAAAACATCCTTTCAGTACCTGAACACCTACCTAGTTTTGACCATAAGAAGTCAGTGGCTTCAGTGTCACGGAAAACACTAAGAGAGCAAGTGGGTAGTTCCACCACAAGTTAAATAAATAACCATTAGCTTCACGTATAGCATTTGCTAGGAAAACCAGAAGCAGATTTTATCTTTTTTAGACCAACTTCATGTACAAGAGCATAGTACTTTCTCAGAAGGTTCACTGCAAAAGGTCACTACTTACCTGGCAACATGGGTCATTTCACTTATTTGTGTATGATACCCTAAGTCATGCATGCTGTTTAGAAGAAAATGTGAATTTTTCAGTGTCTTTAGGCAATGCTACTTACAAAGGGGCATAAAAAGGCATTAAAAACCAAAAGAATCAACTGGCAGTAAGACGAACAACATGAAGTAATTCATTAGCCTATTTAAACTTAGAATTGTTTTACTCCAAATCAAATTTCCCATGACTTTCATACTTCTTTGGAAGCAAGTTTTGGTTTTTTTTAAGTCTTCAGTTGATCGTTGATTTACACTTATTTACAGCTTATAGTAGGAAAAACCTCCAAGTCTGTCTTATGCAATCCTTGAATAGAAACAGAGGAGATTTACACACAAGGCAAAGTTTTATTGAATCAAAATGTAGAATATCCTATATATTTTCCAATATAGGATTAGTAACTAGGAACTCTGAAGTATTACTGCCAGTCCTGATACTGATTATATTCTGTATACATTGGCAGGTCCCATAACCGTTCTATCTCTGATTGTAAAATGAGAATATTACTTATCAGCTTCACAGCAATGTTGTGAGGATTAGTTAAAGCTAGAAAAAGGACGTATAGTGCTTTACTAAGTAAAATCCATCAAAAACACATGCAGAGTAAATGGCAAATGCAGAGTAATTTGACCTGGAATTTAATTCAGTTATAGCCTATGATAGTCAAAGTCTTTTGGATAAACAAAAGTCTACTTACATTTCAACCAAAACAGGAACTAAACCTAAAATGGATTTTCAGTGGAGGTTGAAAAAGAAGCAGTTATTTTCAAGGGCTGTTTCTATTATCTGTGACTTTCTCTCTGATTTCTAGTTCCAACTTGTGGTCACAAGCATCTCTGATACCCTTCCTTGCAAGAAAGCTTGTTCTTGCAGTTATTTTTGGCACATCCTGGAGGTTCAAGGCAGGTTTGCGTAGCTTAGCTAAGCATCTTAACTTTGGGGTACTTCTGCAAATTGAGGCAAACTCATAGCCTTTGTCAATTCCTTATTGTAATGCTTTTGTGCACTCCAGTGCAGAAGAAAATCATCTTCATTTTATTTGAAAATGTTTAAAGCAAAGTGAGTACAAGAAAATGAGAACTGCAACTCCCTGAGGTGACATTCAAGTGGAGACTGAAAGAGGGTGGAGTTTTTAATCCTAAAATTAGGCTTGTAATACCACTTGTAATACCAGTACATACCACCTGGAAATGTAGAGTTTTTCGAAAACAATGTAGAAGCTGAAGAGCATAGTTATTATTTCAGGGCTACAGAGTTTATAACTATCCATGGAAACATGAAGGTCATCTTATTTACTGGTCCAAATGCTGTTTTCTGCAATGCTTTTACCTGAAATTTTCCTTGAGGCAGTGAGATGGTCAAGGAGAAACTGGCACTCAGGCTTGTAAATGACAGAAGCTTTGCTACCTGGTCTGAAAATCACTCCCTTAATAAAGCCAAGTCAGAATCAAGGTCAGATTTGTGCTTCTTCTGTAACTAGGGATAGTTCTCATTCTTCAAGACCTCTAATTTAATGCTATCACTGCAGGGAAAACACATGGTGCTTTTCTTGGTGCCCTTCTCTATCAGGTTTTAGAAACACCATCTCTAAATTACAATTTTAAGAATATTAGATGTTTGTTACAAACATAAGTCTTATAAACAAACTAGACCTAGATGTGCAACCCATTTCACCAACAAAGTCTACAGCTGGAATTTTTGAACCTTTGCACATAAGGAAACTTCCTCAACTTCAGTTCAGTGGAGCTAACATATCATCCAACACCACCAGACTCAGTAAAACAGTGGAGAGTTTTTCTTTTGCATTGTTTTCTATCATAACTGATACATCAGCAAGAAAATAAAAATCTTATTATTTTTTCAGTTAGAGGCTCAGTTCCTCCAGCAACTTACAAGAAGTATGGTTCTCATACAAGTTGATAGGACCCCACAGATGAAGAGGTCATGCAGTACATTCACAGAAGAGGACTAACTATGCTATTTGGAGCTCCCACTTGGACAATCTGAGGAATCTGTTTTCAGGAGCTGTGTTTCTCAAATGATGGCATATTGAAAGGTAGACAGGCCCAGTGAAAGGTGTAATTATTGACTGAAAAACTAACTTGATTACTCAGTGCAAAAACCAGACAAATGTAAAAAAATCTCAAAATCCACAGAGAAGGAGAAGAAAGCTCATGTTGGTATATGTTCCAAACAAGTCTCCAAAATAAATCTATTGCAATGTGCAGTATAAACATGACCTGTATTAACTTACTTTCAAGTTATCTTTTGTTTAAATATCAGTTTTTAGAATGTATTTGGTGGTTCACTTTGCTGCTCCATTCTTCTTTCTTCCTCTCTTGGCAGATCCCAGTTAGGCCCTCCAGGATGTAGTCTGAATGTGTCATAACTATTCAGTTCCTTCCTGCTAATGCCTCTTAGCATTTTACTCTCCTTTCTGACTCCACAGTTTTCACCTATTCGCCTTATTCTTGTTCCACCATTTCCCCCATCCTTCCTCAGTACACTTTTTTGTTTCCTTTCTTATCAACTGTATCTATTTACATGCTGGGTTAGAAATCTTCCCGTGGGCTGAATGAACTGTTTGCTGTGCTGCTCTGATTATGAAGTACAACAGACAACAATACTAATAAAGCTAAGATAGGGTAATTCAAGTCTGTTGAAGAAAAAACTAACAACAACAGAACACAATGGAATAATCATTCCCTTAACTCAGTGATTTCCCTGCAGCAGAAAAAGGCTTTCTGGATTACATACAGAATAACCTTGGCACAGCTTCATATAAGTGCTGGGGCCTACTAAGGAAATGTTTGATATAATGCCAGCAATGGGCAATAAAACTGAAGTAAATCAGATACTAAATGGGCAGGACACAGCTTTCTTTTAGGGCTCTACAGCACCTAGAGCATGCTCATCATTACCAGATTTATTTTTTTTTTTACAATTTCTAAAAAGTGTTAACTGTACTCAATGTCAGATTTTCATTAAGATGTAGTTTGCCTATTTCTGATCCAAAGTAACTGTTAAAAAATACCAAGTAACAGGTCCTTATTTACCAGTGATATAATAGAATTAATTAATTACTACTCTTACTTTATAACTAGTTTTATGCAAACCCAAGACAATGCATCTTTTGTTTATAATATTGGACTTCAATTATGGTTTCAAATTAGAGTCTTTTATTTATACACGTATGGACTTCCGAGGCTTATTTCCTACAATTATAATGTGTACTGTATTCATAGTAATATAAACTCTGAGGGCCAAATTCAGCTCTGTTGCAGGTGAGTGTAAATCTAATTTGTTCTGATTCTGACATCCACACTATCAGCGCAAAGAACAAAGTAGGCTTAACTCCATGAAGTTAAACCCCTGAAAATATCAGACCATGTAGGTTAGATTTCTATATAAAGTGAGGGATTACATTTTCACATAATCATCTCTGTAGTGAGTCCAATACCTTGTATTTGTCAGAATTCATGCAGAAAGGCATTCAGTCTTCATCTCATGTATCAAAAACTGGACACCCTCCTTCCCATGCTAACACTACGTTTTCAATTGCCACCAGTCATCACTAGTGAAATGTATCCCATATTTCTCATTTGAATGCATTTAATTTTGACTTTCAACACTACTGGCTTTTTGGTTTACTTTCAGAACAAGCAGAGGAGAGTGGTGGCTATTAGTACTCAGTAATTTTTCCCTGTGAAGATATTTAATGCCATTAATAAATTCAACTCTCAGGTTCCTTGTTATTAAGGAAAGCAGATAATTTTCTAAATGACTGTTCATCTCTCTAAGACACTTGCTTCACTGAATAATTATGTCTCTCTTTCCCACTTGTCCCTTCATTCCTATTTATTTTAAAAATTTATTTATTAGAAATGTTAATAATTGTCTAACTGAGAAACATGATGCAATGGAGCAGGGCCAGGTCTGGATTTGGATTTCAAGTTATTTGTGATCAAACATATGAAGACATATTGTAGAGACAGCTAATTGCATTTCCATTTATTTCCATTAGAGTAATTTTGTCCTCTAAAAGTGCTGCAGAGAAAGCTGGATTATTTTTACACTGTTAAGTAAGACAAGTGGAAACAGTTTTTAGAGAAAAGCTGAGGCCACAGAGCACAAATGACAATAGAACTTTGTGTTTCAGAGGTGTTGCTGAATATTTTATTCCCTGTAGACTGCTCATGGAGTTGAGCCCACAGATCAAGCAGAGCATGGTCCCAAGCTATCAGAGGATGCCAGCAAGATAAATGCCATTTCCCTATTTCATTGGTCATGCTGGGCAGGGCCTATTATCTTTAAATGGACTGAGCAGTAGAGAAAAGAACAAGGATACTATCTCTACACAGGCTTGTCACAGTCTCCAGGGCAAAGACTGTGAGACACAACTGATAAACAAAGCAACTGCAAAAGCTAGTGCTGCTTCTCTGTAGACAAGACAGACAAGGCAAATATTTAAAAGTGGTTGTTCATAAATTATCATCATCCCTACCTCCAATTGCAAGGATATTTTTCAGGAAAGTAAACTTTGCCTTAGGAAAACATGTTCAGGATTTCTTTTCAGATTTCAGGCAAATTAAGGTCAGTGACTTTAATCCCTTGCATTGCGATTGCCTTGTGCACTAGGAATGCAATAGGATAGAACAGGCTAATGAATGAAAAGCTCATTCAGCTTCAAATCAGATTCACTCATCCCATCCTGAAAAATTCACCTCTTACTTATGCTGAACAAATGCAGCGTAAGTCCAAATGCATCTCATATCATACTTTTTTCTCTCTTATATTTCCCTTTTTAGGCCTTTGCTTCCACTCAGTGTAAGTAGTCTAGTTCAACAGCTGTTTTAAATAAATTTAATTCATTTAGTCAATGAGTAATGCCCTCTTCTCCCTGTCACTGTGTCCTTTGCTGGGAAGTAAACTGGTGGGAGTCAGTATCTTACCACCAGTATTGAGGTACTGCTCAGCTGCTTTCAGCTCTTTCACCATAACATCTCCATTTTTTAAATTTCAGTCCTTTCTCTTCATTTATATTATTTAAAACTCATTCAGATATGCACCAATGTCTTTTGGTTTGTAACAACAATGTCACACAGTCCCCATCTTATCTGCTCAAAACACATGTGCCCAAGAATATTGTCTCATTTATCATTCTCAAGTTTCCTTCTCTGAGTACTTCCCACCTACTCCTCTAATAGATAAAACTGAAAATGTTTTTCTGAGAAGAAAAATCCTTTTCCTTTCAAAGACCAGAATTGAACACCTTCATGCTGATCACATATTTTCTTGTGTTGCAAAGTCTTAAATTAGAATGAAACCTCCTCTGAGAAAGTACAGTGCCTTATGATGTATTGCACTGTAATAAGTTGCTAAACTGAATCACATCTTCTGGAAGCCACTGCAATTCCAACTGCCCTTAGTCAGAAACAGAAAAAGATGACTGCTTGTATTTTGTTATTTCTGTGGGGATTCATCCACCTGTGACAATGCAGAAAGGTGACTGTCCCCAGCCTACACTGGATTGTTTCAGTGGGTGAAAAGGCAGGAGGCTTGGACTTCATCTGTTCCACAGAATGTGGAGTTACAATCCCTCTTTGGGTTCATTTTCTTACTGTCTCTACCCTTCACTGGACCTTTATAAACTGAGAAAGACTGAAACTTTCCAAAGTTCATAATCTGAAAATACCAATGCACAGCAATTGAAACTTCCCACAGAAATGTAGCATTTGAGGGCTATGTTCATTAGGGTCAGGATGCAGCTTCCACACCAGAGAGCCAGAAGAGCTCGGTATGGCAGGAGGTGTCCTCAGCCACAGCTGTGGACTGTTTGAATGCTTGTGCTTGCCCCACCTTGTGACTTCTACAGTCCAGGTGAATGTCCAAAAGTTATCCAGAGAGCTATTTTTCACAATATATAAATAAAGTTAAATATTTAGAGTTTATTCCAGCATAGGGGAAAAAAAAGGGGGGGGGGGGGGGGAAGGAGAAAAAAAAAAAGTGGGTCCTCAAAAGTTTTTTCATGTAGCATTTTGTTTTAAACAGCTATGGCTTTTCTGTGACTTGAAAGCCTTCTGAATAGATATGGTACCATCTGAGTGAGAAAATAAGAATGGGGAGAACCCTTTTATGTTTATTTTTCACTGAGCTTTAAGAAGAATTCATGGCATCCTTTTTCAATTTTCTATTACAGATTCTTGTGCTGTTAGCAGGATTTGGCAAATTTGCTGCTAGAGGTCTGCATCATGGAAAAAGTGGTAGTAGCCTGTCTCAGATGCAGGATACCAGTTCCATCCCCCCCTGGCCACATTTCCCAGGTTTTATCAGTATTGCCTGCCCTTCACAACAGTGCACTGCCAGCTCTGTACCTACCCATGGCAAATTTAATCACAAGAGTTTTACAGCACTTCAGCTTAAGGATTACATACACCCTTTTCATTATCATATGCCTCAGTAGAGCAATTTGAAAAAAAATGCTTAAGGAATGCCTTTATTCTCACATGGGCACTCTGGCTTACATGCTTAATGTAGAATACAGTTCTGCAAGTAAACTACCATGAAGTCTTTGGAATGAAAGACTTTGTTTTTGTGTCGATACAAGACTGGTTTTTTCTTGTGTTGACAATGGGTGCAGCTCACCACACAGAAAATACAGGGGAAAATAGAAGGGTTCACCCAGCAGATGGGTTTCTAGCAGAACAGTTGAACTTATCAAAATAGCATATGTTAAAATGTGTGACAAAAACCATTTAAAGATAACCTGAAAGAACAAAACCAAATTATTCATCAAGAAACTTGCCACATCCTCAGTTTTCCGTTACACATTACACTTTCATAACCAGTTTCACAGGGTTTGTCATAGTTAAATTGGTTTTTGTCTACATTTATTTCTAAGTTGTGTGGTTTTATTACTGTGAGTGTCAGAGAAAATGGGAGTTTTTCATGTTATTCATAATATGGAAAAATCTACAGGACTATCTCAATTTAAGATGCCAAGACCATATAAATTTGAGGTTATTAATTCTAGGTAAAACACAGCATTACTATGCAAATACTGTTTCCCTGCCCTGATAAGCATTATCCATTCAAGCTGTCTCATTCAGAGTGTTTTCCTGTCTGTTTTTTCACTGAAATTAAAGTTTTACAGTCAGTAGTATAAGTGGTGGGAATGAAATAAAATCAACAAAAAACCAAAACTCCACCCTCCCCCCCCAACTAGTTATTTTTTAAAGGACAAGTGTGAAAAATGTATGCTAACAAGGGCATTTATCATCAAAAAGCACTATAACTCTTAGAAGCTATCCAAGAAGGCCCTTGAGAGTTCAAAGAAACAGAGAGATTATTAATATTATGATGTTTCCAGCTGAAATGATTGAAATGATTACTCAAGGATTGAGGAGAAAACCATTTGAACAGATACTGCTGTACAACTTATCCAGTAAATAGTAAAAATAAATAAATATTAAATAAATAAATAAATAAATAAATACTAAAATAAATAAATGCTAATTATAAATACTGTAGAGATAGAGTATAATGCAAACATCTTAAAGGGTAGACATCAAATACAGTTTTGTAGCTTGATTCAAAGAGCATGTATATTTACTTCTTAATTTATTTACTCTTGGTTAGAGCTGTACCACTAACTCATCAGATAAACAAGCTGGCTGGTTGACTAAATCCCACCAGGCAGTGTCAGTTTTTAGCAGGTGTGCCTGAAGGACTCTTCCTCTCTGCTCTTTGAATCATTCTGTAGACACTAATGAGCATCCCTCTTCAGCTTTAATTATTGGTCCCTGACAAGTCAACATAACAGGAATCAGTTTAACCAAGCATACTCCCCAGTGACATGTTCAATTACTCAGGTTGTACTTCTCTGCAAGAGGTCTGAGGGGTTGCTAATTTAACATTGTCAAAAAAATAAACAGAGGTATTGGTTACAGTTTATCTTTTGACCCTTATGTCACCAAATCTAGCAAGATACCTCCTCCTGGAACGGAGCAGAAGATTAAATACTTCAAAATTACTATTCTGGTTTCACT
Organism: Cinclus cinclus; assembly: GCF_963662255.1. Classification (NCBI taxonomy): domain Eukaryota; kingdom Metazoa; phylum Chordata; class Aves; order Passeriformes; family Cinclidae; genus Cinclus; species Cinclus cinclus. The sequence goes on from NC_085046.1 coordinate 137,112,826, forward strand.
TTTTAAATAAAATCAATTACTACCTGTAAAGTGATTTACGTCAAGCTGTTTTATGAGGAGAGACACTGACATTTTGACAAGTGTTTGTTAATGTATGATTGTATTTACAAAGCTGTTTGGTTTTCCAGTTTTATGAAATACAAAAGTGGTAGTATTTATTCATTCATATTTACTACAAAAATAAAGTACCAGAATTAATTCATTTTTATTTTTGGCAAATACAAACAGTTCTTTTTCCATAATCAGAAATATCAGCATTAGAAATGAAAGTAGGAAGCATTTAATTTAGCAAGCACATTATTAAGAAATGAAATGGCATTTTGGAGGTAAAAAAAAAAAACATGACAGTCTCTGCAAGAAGAATATTTACAAAATGTTTTAAGACTAATTAATTTCACTGGATTTAATTCAATTTTTCTAAAAAATAAATAGAAATTATATTCCATTTTTAAAAGGTAAATTATTATTTAATCTGACCTTAATGGATAACAAAGGATCTAGAATCCTGTCCAATAGTGTTAGCCTCAAGTATTGCATTTCTGGTGACCTGAACAGCTTTATTATCATCCATTTGGGCAGCAGAATTGTATTCTCCTGCAAAAACTATACTGTCAAGTACAAAAATATAATAATATAATAGTCTTGCCAAATGACTATAGTGTTATTCTGAACATATCCAAAACATCTACAGATAGAAATATAAGTGAATTTTTCTTTTTAGCTTTGTTTGAATATTTAAGTGCAGAAGGCTGAAATTTTAGTATCACTTTACAGAACACTTCGAAAGGATGAAGATACTTTAAAATAGTCAGTATAATTTTGTATTCTTTCCTTTATCAACACATTTCACAAAAAATAAAATCTGAATGTTGCAGTACTGAAACATTGATGCAAGTCTCACATGTCCTCATCACAGCAATGACCATCTTGCTGACCTACTGTGGTATTTACCAAACACACACTAAAGCTTAATGCATATGACAATTAAGCAGCATTCATTTTATAGTATATATTTATGTATGCACTTCGGACCACGAATAAGAATTCAATAAAAACATGGACAAAGGACTTGCAAAATGGAAACTTCATGCACAAACCCTGGTTTGGATGGAAGCAAGACCACACCTTGTATCTCTTACTATTCCACAACTACACATTCAACCTCTTCCAACCTTTTGATTTTCTTCCAAGTTTGTTCCACTGCTCTTATACAATAAAATCACATTTGAGTATGGCTTCATTTTTATGTTTAGCAATATCTTTCTTAATAGATGCAAAATTAGGTCTGCTTATGACCAATATTAATATTTTCCTTAAAGAGTTATTAACAGTAATAGCTGATTTTTTTACTTTTTTTTTTTTGGTGGAGGTGTATCAGTAGAAGAAGACACACATCAGGCTAAGTTCCTGGAGCTCATTATAAGTTCCAGGCAATAGAGTGGTTCTGGGCAAATTATGATATACACTATAACACACATACACAACAGCACAGTATAAATACATATAATCAGATCTCATTTCTAGAATTTCTTCACAGATAAAACAAAACAAAAAAAAGAATAGAAAATTATAGCCTCTAGAAATAAAAAAACTTTACTGCGAGTAGTAATTCTTAGCAAGCCCAAAAGGCCCTTGGTAAACAGTAGAGATAAAAGCTTCTGCAGGATCCATAACATGCCCAACAAAGCCATAGCACAGTTATATCAGTGTCTAACAACAGACTGTGAGAGTTCTGCAAACAAACACCATATGGAAGAACAGAAATCTGTTATTTAACCTAAAGCTCTCTAATTGCCTGGGGTTTAGATGAAAAGATCTTCCCAGCATCACAGAATTTATTCTTCTGTTCTCAAGCTTCAGAAATCTAACCCTAGGCTCCCTTCACTGCCAGTGGGACGAGGCATTTCAAAACCTAAATATTCTGACATCTCCTAGAACCAAGTTCTCTCTTGATTACTCATGTGCTTTTGGTACTAGGTGGTTGAAAATGAAGATACACTATCAAATGACAGAACGCGTTAGGTGCTTCCCTTTGGCAAGGAGATCTATTAGCATCAAGCAGTGAGGCATGTTCCCAGATAACTAACATTTTGGACACTTGGGTAAAATTATTCCAATCCTTTAGATTAGACACAGTAACTTTTTTCTTCTTCTTTTTTTTTTTCTTTCTTTTTTTTTTTTTTTCTCCCAGGTAAGAAAAAATTTTACCAGCCTGGTGACTGCAGAATATACAAGGGCAGAGAAGAAAGTGCACAGCAAATAGGTTGCTTAGGTAGTGACACATAGCAAAGGAGACTCTCAGTATATTTTCTTTACCATCATAAAGAAAACTTCTCCAAATAACTGTCAAGAGTGGGAAGCTTAATCCACAATGACTTAGTCATACTTTCAAATCAAAGGTAGGACGCCACAGAGAAAACGGTAAAAAGAATCACTCTTCTGGTATGTTTTCAGCCTTGAACAAAAAAAACAACACATCTTTCCAATTTTCAGGACAAGCTGACATGTCCTTAATGATTAGCAATTTTTCTTAATTCTCCACAGTGAGAACAAACCTAACTGATTGTAAAAAGTAAAATAAAATCTGGTCTAAGATCACTAGATTTATAGCAGTAGAGGAGAAACAATCTTTCATAATATAGTCACTTAATCCACTAAATTAGAGGCAACTATGTCACGGCATCAGCTTGTCACAATCTTCCTACCATGATGCTACACCACGAAGCTTAATTCTCCCAACAAATCAGACAGGCTGGATTCCTGTTTCTTTTGGTGACTTTTATATGGCTGAAGCAGGTTCTTCAAAGCTGCTGCACACTGTGACCTTTTATTTTCAGCAGCTGTCTGCAAAAGGGCTTCAGACAAACAGTTCAGAACCAGGGCATGACATGGAAACAAGACTTCACAGCCTTGGGCTAATGTGGCTCAGCACAGGATAAACAGCTTTTTGTCTATCTTTCAGGGTTTATCTCTTTTATGACTCATGTTGAGTAATTGTTTCCACATCCCTTTCTGTCATAAGGGACAGGGAACATGCTTGTTCAAGACAAGAGCTTTACATGGAATTTAGGAGGAACAGGACACAATCTAGAGCTCTTGCTAATAAGTCTTTGGTTGGATTGGCTTTGTTGTTCTCCCTTTTACCCTGCCCCTCGGTTTTCAGCCCAACAGTCCAAGCTGGAAGCTGACTGTAGAAGAAACAGTCTCTATGAGGGCTCTGAAATTTGCAGTATGGCTGCTAGCAGTGATAAATTAGAGTTATAACTGATATATCTCATTTCAGTGCATATAAGCAAAAGCACACACTGATAAGATAACACATAAAGAAAATGGGTGAATGCAATCTCATTTGTCATTCAGCAGACAGCAATCTTATTTCACTTTTGTTATTTAACATGAAACATAACCTTACCTTGAGAAAACAGGAATTTAAAATCTTGCCTTCAGAAGTTCTACCAAGAACAAGAGGATTGCACTTACACCCTAAGAAAAAACACTATGAAGTACAATTCAAGAAGCCAGGGTACCAATAGGATCTTATTTACATGTTCTACTGCTTTATTATGTATTTATACTATGTACCTTGATTAAATCTTATCTCTTGATTCTATTATCATAATATGCCACTTAAAGAAACAAACAATCTCCACCCCCCAATGTGGGGGGAGGGCAGGGGGAACATAAAACCACAAGAAAAGCATACCAGCAGCATCAAACCACTCCTACTGGAACTACAAGTTCTTCAGGTTCATCAGCCAATACTGAGCTCCATAGCAAAGGTAGATTTGATGATACATAACAAGGCTTTGTGTCAGCATGTGAAAGTCAATCACATACCAGTTAGAGACAGCAAAAGGAAATGTGGCTCAGGGAAAAGCCAGGCACTCCAAGGAGCAGTCCAGACTGATGCCACAGAACAGCTGCAACCTCACCACAGGTCCAGCTCAGCCTGCAGGGAAATCCCTGCTACTGACCTCTGAAACTCTGCTTCTCTACCCAAGCCACAGCATGGTTTTTGTGGCACTCACATTCACATACAGTCTGCTAGAAATGGGGATGATGAATATGAAGACATTTAGGATTGGGTAGGAGAAGTGTTAGGTCCTTCAGAGAGGAAATTATGGAAGACAGAGACTCTCAACATACACAGTGTTCAGTTTATACAGACATAATCGCTCTCTCTACGTAACTAAAATCATTACAAAGCTGAGACCTGCTTTTAGAGATTTCTGAAAGAAAACCAAATCAACCTAGATAAATTGTCACAGGTTACCCTCCTGTAGTTTTCTGCTGATTACCACACTTGCCATTATGTTACACATCCAAAGTCAAGATCAAATGTAGCAGAATATAAACTCAATTATCTAGCCATACCTAGTTTGATCACCCCCCAAATACTACTGAAAAGAGAAAGTTAATATAAATGTGTGGGGAAAAAAATGAGTGAGGTGGGGAAGGAAGTGAAAATCATCATTTTTCTCAATCCGTACTGTAAGAGCTTTCACTGTATTTACAGACAGGGAGATATCCTGATCTTTTATTTAAAAAAAATGAGAAAAGGAAGCTTCCAAAGTAGCCTGACAACTGTTCTGCAATGTACACTGAAGCACTGTGCCCAGATAGGTAAGAGATGTTTGCATGCTATTACTGATTAACCCATACAATATTTCACATGACATTTGCTCGTTTGGAGCAAATAATTAAGAGAATGAACAAAGCTTCCGGAATACAAAAGCAGTAGGTTAAAATTCTTATGTCTTACTCTACATAAAAGCAGTTTTCTGCATCTACTTTTTTAACATTTTTCCCATGTTTTTCCCCAGTCTTTTTCTACATTAATAGAATTGGCAGCATATGACATTTAGAAGGTAATTAATTTTTCAACTAAGTCCAGCAGATTTTGGTTACACAGTTATCCATGTCTAAAGTGATGCAATGCAGATGTACAAGTCAGTCTCCTTAATACCTGCTTCATAAACAATAAGTCCTTCAGTGTGAAAGTAGAGGACTCCACTCCCACATAACTATTCAATAAACCATCATGGATTTTCAGAGCCTTCAAATTAACATGGAAATACTATCAGATGTCTTAGGCATGACTTGTTTTCTTGCTACAATTCTTTTATATATGAGTATCGAGGTAGAAGGCATCATCAGTTTAATGAAAGACAGGAAGAAACTATTCTATATCAAAGAGCAGTATGAGAAAAATAAACAAAGTACGTATGGAAATCAAGAGCAGTCATGGCAAATTTTTCTTCTCACAATAGCCAGAAGTACTCTACTTTGTTACATTCCTAAAAAAGATAACAAGAATAAAAAGACTAAGGAGTGCCTCATTAAAAATACTGTTTCTTTCTCTTGTTTTCCAGCTATTTTTCCTTTTAACAGTTTCATGTTGGAGGACCATCACACTTATACTGCAACAGACCCTGTAGGACCTATTTAAATCTGCTTAGACTTCTACTCTTTTTGTAGCTAATCTGGTCAAATGACACAAAGAGAAAACTTGGTAAGATGTAAGAAAGTGACAAGCATGTATGGAGTTAAGCAGCCTGGCTATGGAAATCGCACAGAGAAGGTATCACCTTCCTTCAGCACATACTTCCTTTTGCTAATACATATGAAATAATAATACAAATAAAACAAGGTTAGTCACTTTCTGTGGTAGATATGTAGTACTGGATATAAAGTTATCAAAGGAATTGAGTAAAGGCCAGTTTGGTGGTTGAAAAGGCAAAAAAACATGTAATGTTTAAAGTTTGTCAGAACTTCCAGTGACTAGCTGAAAGGAAGAATTACAAAGCTTATTATAATATTTCAAAAATATGTCAATGTCAGTAAATCTATATTATTGAGACATATCTACAGAAAATAAATAAAAAATAAAAGTTTCATTCCTGTGGTGCATGAAGGCCTTCAGGAGGAGACTTATTCCTATGTAGAGATGCAGCTGAGTATTTGTCCCTGAGAGGTACAAAATGATCCCCTTTAAATGTCTTTTATCTCTAAGAGAAATTTTAAAAATAGCATTCATTCAAAGGAAAAGGAAACAGAGCATATATGATGAAGGAAGTGCTCAGTGTGATGATAGGCTGACAGACCACAACATCTATCTTCACCTTGAGGGATGTGTAAAGAGACATTGGAGTGTGTACACTCAATATGTTTTTGGAGTTGATCCCTCTAGAAATGTCATGCTCAATTGCAGTAGATATTTATATACATTAGTGGCAACGCACTGCAATGAGCATGTACATGTTAAGCCTGTATGGTGCTATCTATTTTCATCACCCTACTCAGCTTTAGAAAGAGTGAATACCTTCTGTGACAGACCAGATGGATAGACATACACACTGCCCAACTTAGTGAGAGCCTCACAAACTGCAAATAAGAAAAGTGTTCTGTTCATTAAAAGAAGAGGCTGGAAGTTTCCCTTAAAAAGTGAATTATGATTATAAAAATTATGTTTCCTTTTTTGGTTTTGGGTGGGTTGATTTTTTTTTTTTTAGTTTGTTTTGTTTTGGTTTGGTTTTTTTAACAGGTAACTTATCAGTCATCCCGTTATGTCCTCCAGCAATGTTACAATCCCATCTTCTTTTACTTGTTATAACAAAGTTTGACACAATGATAAAAAATACAGTGTTTCAGGAAACAATGTTCTTATCAACCTCAATCTCTCATTTTTAGTGCAATGAATTGAATTGAAGAAAAAGAAAACCAGCAGTGTAATATAGTTGCAAGCTATGCAATTGTAAGAATTTTGATGTGTGCTTTCCCAGCTGCTGAAACACTCAGAGGAAAAGTCCTTTTGAAAAGCGTGATCATTCTCATTTACTGTCCACAGACAGTAAACTACAAAATACAACATAACATTAAGGATACATTTACATGCTGGGGAATCTATCAAACTCAAACAGAAGTGTAAAGACCCAGGTGGACCCTTGGCACTAGAATATTCCAGCAAGACCCTGGCACCAAATGTTTAAGAATATATACAATGTGGTTAGAAAATGGAACAAATCCAAAGAAACTGCAAAAAAATGTGAGAAGATATATATTTACATGTACACAGATTATATGTGGACCATTTTTAAGCAACTATTAAATGGTAAATGCATTAGGCGCTGGCAGTAAACTCCAGATTCCCACCATAAAGTCTTAATCCAAGTAGCATCAACACCGAGCATCAAAATACACGCATTCATTCCAGGGTCAGTGAGATAAACACCCATACCTGTTTAGACTACTAATTAACTTTTAATAATTTTGTAATCTTTTTGAGAGCAGACTTTTAAATCAGTATGCACAATAGTTACTTAGTGTTACTTTATGAAAATGGGTGCATTGTCTCCCGGCCTTTCTCTACCCTCAAGCTGCTAAAGTTCCCAGATACACGTCTGATTTCTTGCCCTCTTGAAGGAATTGCGTGCATGTTTGTGGTATTAACACCCACCTCCCCCACCCCTCAGTCCAAAAAAGAGGTTTTCTGGAATGCTTATACAGTGATAAAAAGGGCTTTACTAGATTGGCTTTGCAGAGACAGTATCACAGTTCAATTCTCATTGGTATAGACACTCACCTTGCAGAGCACATCCTGGCTTTTAGTTTGTCAGTCTCTAAAGCCTGAGCACCAATTTGTAGCTCTTAGAAATGATGAAATCAAGCTATTTTAAACTGTCAAAAGCACAGACTTAAAATATTTGAGCACTGAGGTTATGGTTCAACTGACCTAGATCAAAAATTAATTTAAAATAAGTTCATCAAGGTCCTTGATTTCTTTAAACTGTGATAAAAATCAGTAACAGAGCCTAACTGATTTACTCAGAATTGTTTTGCTTTGTTTTGTTTTGTTTTTTAATATCAGTAAATGCAATGCAAATTTAGTGGCTACTCAGGTTCAGTTAATATTGGGTACTGTAAAAACATATTGAAATATAAGCTTTTGGGAGACAGACAGAACCAGGGAATGAAGAATGTTGCAAATCTAAATACTCTGCATATGCAGAGTGTGGCTATTCTGAGACCTCCAAGCTGTTCTTTCTTCACCTTCCCACTCAGCATCATTAAACTGAACTTACAGACAGCTCAGACTTTCATGAGCAAGTATTAATACCTGGACCATTTGTGAATGAAGAGGGACTGGTGTACTAGAGAGCATCTGCTGAGTTGTATCTCTTCTATTTGGTTTGGTAGTCTCTTTGCTTTTAGAGAAAAGAACAAATGGCTTAGGTGGGTGACATTTTTGAGTCTGAAAGTCCAGGTGATTTCAGGGCATGTACTGAAACCACAGAGGCTGTGGACGATCCACCAAGAAGCTCTGGACAGTTCAGACCTTGTCACACCCTGCATATGAAACACTGAAAATAATCTGTCTTCTGACTAGCATGGCAGTATGGAACAAGAAAAAAAAACACTCTAGAGAAAAATTACCCTTCCTATTCCTTAGGAAAAAACTACCCAAAAGACTTGGCTGACATAAGAAGGCAAAAGAGCATTTCCTGCACAGACTTCATAAACCACAGTGGAATATAACAGAAACTCGTCTCTAATATATTCCCTAAAGCTCAACACCAGACCAACATTAAGTGACCAACTTAATGATTTTACTCAGTTGCAGCATAACATCTACAGGATGTTGACAATATTGCACTATTTATCTTTAGTCACAATGCAGAGTTGTTCTTTAGGCTCAGAATAGAAAGCATTACAGATACTGAAAAAGGTTCAACTGAGGTTTTGAATGCCATCATGCCACGATGAATTCCATGGTCTGTGGCATTGCTTTATAATCCAGCTCAGAGGGGAACAAATCCCTGGTTGAGACTTTATAAATACCACTGTTAAAGAAAATGGCTTTAAAATTCTCTACTAACATTAGGCAGAATGGAAATTAACCCCACTCTTAATTTTAGACTATGACCTGCAGCCTTCAGATGAGCTGTGTTTTACTTCAAAGGAATTCCATCTAATGTACAATGTGATCATGGGTCAGCGTGGTAAATCTGAAGCTTCCACTCTGAGCATATTCCTTCTCCTGTGTCAATCCTCAGGTGAATTCTAATTTTACTCTTTTGCTCTGTGCTGAAAACAGCCAGCAGCAATGTCCTGAGGTGACAGCTGCCAATAGCAAAGCTCTCGCACCATCACCACTGCTAATTAATAGCTCTTCTTTGGACTGTTGATGTATTGAAGTTCAACAGTCGTGACTGGCCTGTTAACAGCTAGGAAATCTCAAGCTGGCAAGAGAAAATGATCCACTGCAAGGGTGATGAGTAAGTTTTGGTGAATTGCACATTAGTGTTTTCTTTCCTCATTCCTCTCCTTTTTTGATAAAGCAGAACATTTTATATATATTAGTATGCCTAATCATATACATTTCATGAACTTTTAATTCCTATTTTTTGCAGAGGCTTTATGGTAATAGTATTTCTGGACTGATGGAAATGTTTTATTTCAATATGAAAAAAATAAGAGCAAAATTTTATAATTTTTACAATAACATAGTGGGGGGAAAATATCTGAAATTCTGAAATTGCTGTAAGCAGTTTGGTTGATAAGTTTTACTCCCTTGAAAAACCCAATCTGAAAATGTTTCAAGCCCCTCTGCCTATAAGAAAGGTACATTGATATGTATTATGATGATGTTTAACACTGCAGTTTCACAATATGAGATCTTTATTAGACAAATGAACTGGTACGTATGGCAACTGTGATCTGCTGAAGAACAGGAAAGATCAGAGCCCCATTTATCCACTGAAGAAGCCATTTTCTGGTGCTTAACCATGCTTCATCCTAAAACACTGAGACAACAGCACTAATAGTCACAATTCCACCAGGGATTATAGCTCATTCCAAGCAAGTTTCCAAAGTCCACTCTGGCAGCAGCTTGCATCAGGAACAAATACTCTCAGCTTTGGAAAGGTAGTCAAGTTGGACATCAAATACTGCATTAATTAGCTGATCAGTGAGTAAATAAGACAATGTTCATCTGTAATTTTGTTGCTGTGGTCAGCAAAAAGCTTTCAATATCTGACCTATTGCAAACAAGAAGGCAAGGTCTACTTACTTTTCCTTGGATCCATGTTAGTTTTAAATAAAATGTATGCTATTGTTCCAAAAACTATATACTCTTTAACTCCATAGGGGCAAATGAGGAGAACAGTGATGAGGAAAGGTCTAGGTATTAATATGTTTTTGTATTATTAAGAACTAATCAGGCACTTGTATAAGACAGGGAAATGGAAAAGGAGAAATTGCAGGGAAGGGAAGAAAGCAAAATGTGGGGGTCAGAAAACAATGAAAGCCTCTTCCTACCACAAACACGACAATAAAAACAAACAGGATCTTCAGAAGGGAAGTAAAACTAATAAAGGCAGTGGTGAAAGAGCTACAAAAAGGGCATATATACCAGCCTCAGATAAAACAATGGCAATTAGCCAACAGTTTAAAGACAAAAGTCTCTCATCAAAAGGAAGAGGATTTAACAAACATACATTATCTTGCTTCCCAGCTCTCTAGGAGCCAGGGCACTGATCCTGCAACAAGATCCTGGTGGTGGGATACAGTTCAGTGGGGCCATTTACATCTTATGGGTAAGCCAAGTTGGGGTCTGAGCTAATCAATTATGCAAGCAAGAAAATCTATGTTATTATACACTGCAGCTTGATTAGATTCAGGAGGAATTCAGAGCAAACATTATCAAGACAACTGTGTACCTCATGGCAGGAGTCTGACAACACAACCTGCAACTGCATTTCACGTCCAATTCTACTTCCCATTTCAAAATTACCAGACAGCAAAGGACAACCAAGTCATAAACAGGCAGTCTGAAGGGGCACAGGAAAATGTTAATTTTGTCATCTTCTGCTTTTGACTGCCAAATCATAATGCTTAAATTCTCCCTCACTGCAAGGATATATTTTTGATGATGATGATACTGATAACCATTATGAAAATGTATATCTCAAAAGCCTGGAGCAACACACTAGATTTCAAGATTATTTTATGCTCAGAAGTTGTTTAACAAAATGCAAAGTGGTCTTGAAAGCATAGTAGTTAAATTTTTACTGGAATTCACCAAGACAAGCACTTTATTTTTAAATGTATAATCAAAGCACATAAAGGAAAGATGAAAACATGCATACAGCAACTCCTCATGGATCAACACCAACTCACATTACATTCTTCAGGAATCTAAGATGACTGACAGTCTCCTCTGATTTTTGTATTCCACTCACTGGCTTAACTTCAGATTGCACCTCCCTGTCAAGATTCTTACAGATAATTAGCACTAAGGAAATAATGGCCTTCAAAGTCTGTGTTTATTATTGTTTCATTCCAACTGAACATGACACTTGGCAAAAGCACCAGACTCTCCCTCTTCCTTACAGCAGTTTTCCTTCTTCTGGTCCCCTTCTCTCAGTCCAAAACCTGCAAACCAGATTCTGAAGCCAGTGGACCCATTAAATCAGTCACAGAAAGACTTTGTGCAATATTTCCCTTCTGAGGAAATTCATTTGCCCTGCTTGCTTAGCTGGAAAGGCAACTTTTCATCCCTCGCTGCTGGTGCTGCATTGCTTCTTGGTTTTGTGAAGACAAAGTCCCCACTCCCTTTGAGGAATATTGATGTCATTTACAGTCATACTCTGACAATCTGGGTGACTTGTCAAAACGTACTCTAGCAGCCCCTAACCTCAAACTCAAAGTGTTTATGGAAAACTCTGTGGATCTACTTCCTGTGAATGGAAGAGTTAATCCAAAAGACCTCTACTACTGTGCAACTACAATTAATGTGAAGGTTATTAACAAAAACAGATGAGTACAGATGTTGAATTTTAAATCCATTTGGAAGCAATCCAGTTTATCACAGTATGGAAGAATGGCAAAGAGGTTCCAATGGGCTTTTCCCATACCAAGGCCTGAGGTGACAAGATAATGTATTGTTTCCATTTACAAAGGATGCAACTTTTTTCAAAAAAAAACCCAAAACAACAATAACAACAAAAAAAACCACAAAAAAACCACCAAAACAAACCTGTAAAGAAGGGAGGGTATGTTCCTTATGGAAAGGGAAGGTTGCATATCTTATTTGCCTTCCTATGACACCTCTGACATCAACAGCCAAAGCACGACAACATACAAGTGTTTTGGTGTGATTTTTTTTTTCTCCATTAGTTTTATAAGATTGGCTAGGATTTACATGAAAGGTTGTTGATTACCTAAGGCAAATAACACGATCAAATAGGTTAAATTAAAAGCAACCAGCCTCAACAAGCAAGACACAGAAGGCGGATTCTATGAATGACATACTCTCTGCTCTACCTGCAGACTGTAAATCATCACAGGCTTACTTGACAGTGCCAGGTATAGGCAGAGCAGCACTAACACATCATGAGTCCAAACACTGGGGGTTTTTTTCCAAACAATTACACTCTTGGAAGTGGAGAGTGAGGGAGTTTTTTTGCAGGAGTCCCCCCACCCCCATCCCCCTCTCTCATATTCAAACTCTTGGGGCAAGGCAATTTGACACTGGTTTCTGTAACAAACCTGGTCAGGCAGGATTTCTCACACACCCTGCACAAAAGGCTAACCTCTCACAAAGTACTTATTGGAGATTTACGTCAAGGTTGAGTGAACTGCAGCCAGGGAACTGAGCTCAAAACACTGTGTGAAAAGCTCTGGTGCTAATCACTAAACCAGTGGGTTAGCTAGAGAGGAACTGGAGAGAGGGAAACAAGAAACAAATAAAAAATTCTCTTAGTAGTATATAATTTCAGTATTTGGCTACAATACTATCAGGGAAAAATTTAATCACTTTCAACTGAAAATTTTCTCTAATTATCAAAATACTGACATAGCTATACTGAAAGGAAAAATCAGCTTCTATATTCACTTTTACTCCCTATTTCCAATGGTCTGGATTCCATGTTCCAATGAAGGGATGACTAGGCGGTGCTGTAACTCAGGCATTGACCTTACTTGTTGCTGCAGACAGAATCAAGGATTTATATACCACTGTCAGAGGTGAACACTATTAGACAAGCAACCATATAAAGTGACTGACAAGCAGTGATAGACCTTGTGCAGGCTACAATAGCCAGGCTTTGTTAGAACACATTAACTAACTTGTTCTGTCCATCCAGCACAGGCACAACCACACTGCTGTGTCTAAGTGTAAACTAATGCACTGAGAGTTGACAGTACATGCTGCCTTTGTTCACTGCATTTGAAAAACCAGCCAACCTTTTCTATCACTTTATCTTTGCAGTCTAGGTTCAATGTGCTCTTTACAATTAAAACAGTGAATTACACAATTGGTTCAGCTGAAATCAATTCCAAGAGGAACTCAGATGTTGTTCTTTGGTCAGCATTTATCCAAAAGTTATTTTACATTCATCAGAAAACCTCTTTTCTCATCTGAATAGTGGAAGACATTTAGGAACTCATTAATAAAATAAGGTAAGAAGGAATATTCCTAAACACTAGATTTTTTGTCTTAAATGCTGCAAATCCTAAAGTAAAGCTGTACTAAGGTTCTCACAATTTTTGCAAGCTATACACAGCCCACATTCCTTCCAGGAGGTCATAGCAGCCAGACCTTGACCCAGCAAAAAAGCCCTGTTGCTCTCTCTGCAGGTTTATAATGGAGGGGAAGGCGAATCTTATTTCCTACACCGTGACACACTGTTGCACTAAATTTGACCTACTATTTGTTTTGCAAATGTTGTAACATACTGTCAAAAATGCCATTATTTCCTAAAGCAGTGTGTTTATCTATTATGCAGACATTCATATATGAATTTGCTTGATCCATTACTCAAGTAATTTTATTCCTCCTAATCCATCCTCACACCGCAGTTCAGAGGCAACAAGCCCTAGCACAGCAGTTTTCCAGCTTACTACAAACTACACGAGAAAAAAGTAAGTACTACCTGAGTAGTCACCAATGTCAAAAAAAACCAAAACCAGCAATACAAAAATCCACAGACAAATTAATGTATTATTTAAGAAATCAAAGTTATATTTTTGTAACTGCTGTTATAAAGATGGAAATAGTAAGAAAGACTTTCTTCATATTGCTGCAAGAATCCCAGCTGCTCAGCATTTACTGTTGCCCTGTAAAACTGGGGTGGAGAAATTCCCTGCTGCAATAAAAATGCCCATAAACCCATAAATGAGAGACACATCAGTTCCCTTTAAAAAAAAAAAAATTAGGACAGCCTTTCGTCCTTAGTGTATCTGAACGGCTTAAGGCACACTTTGCTGCCTAAATATAATCAGCAACATTACCACACTAGTACCCTCAACAAGTTTTAAAGTACCATATGACCAAAGAATCTTGTCAAACAGTGTTTGCTAGTTGTATTGGGAAACACAAAAGAACAAATTGCAAGGCAAAGATATTACATATTGTTCTGTAGTGAAGAGGTTAGATCAACTTTTAAAAAGCAGTAAATCATGAAATTCAAGAATAAAATAATTTAGAAACATCCAAAAATTGCCATCTGTGCATATCTGGAAAACTCATAATCTGGAAAACTCCCATTGTAGATGGTGATCACTTTCCATATAACTGGGTCATTTCAAGTATTTTGAGGGTTCTGCTCCATTACTTGCTTGAGCTTTTTTTAGTTCACAGACTTCTTATGGCCATGAACCAATCCTTAACACCTCTAATTTCCATGCACAGCTCCACATACTCACCTGGCTCAGCACCTATCACAATGCCTTTGACAAGTCTCCCTTGTAAAAACCCTGCCTTTTTGCTAATGCCTGATGCAGAATGAACAGAAGACATTTCCTTTGCAACCACCGAAAAATACAGGTGGTTTTGTTTGTTTAGTCTTTGAATGATTGGTGCTTGGGGGCTAGATAAGCTTAGGAGATCTTGCAACAGAAAGTAGCGTAGAAAGGTGTGATGAACTTGTAAGAGAGGATTCAGAAGAGTCTGTAATGGACATTAAGGGCTGCTTTCTCATTTTTCTTGGACCACCTTCAGGTAAACCTTGGCATTTTGCAGAATTAACTCACTCAAAAATAGTTTTTTGAATTAAGATACCTGAGTGGGAAACTGTCTAGAGCCACTTGGACCTGCATATTTTAATTTACCCACCTGCTTTTTGCCTGTAGGACACCAGATTTCCCCCAAAATATAACACACAGAGAATTACAGAGGTTCATTAATACCACTGATCTTCAGTCACCTAATTTACAGGCCTCAATTAAGAAAGTAATCCTTGTTCAGGCTTCCTAAATTGTCAGTCAAGGTACAGAGAAATTATTTGAGAAGGCAGATGTGTTCCTGTTTTGATTTGCACTCCGGAAGTACCTCTCTTTATTTATTGAAGAAAGAGTCTAAGAAAACTACCTTTCTTAGTTATCTCATTTAGGGATGTCGTTTAGGTTTCTATTAGGAGACAGAAAGATTCCTGTAGTCTCATATTTTCAGCTCAAGAATTTTGCATTCCTGCCTCCACTCTGTACATAAGAAAGTTACTGACTCATAAGAACCCAGTTACGGAGTTTTTTTTCCTTTTTTTCTCTTTGAAGAACTCTATTTTTTTCAGTAGTTGTCCATGCCCATCACTTAATCACTTAATCCTACTAGCAAGACTACACAAACCTGGTTTCGAAATACAAAATTAAGAGCATATACTATGCAAACAGTTTGTAGAAATTCATCCTATGTATCCCAGCAACTGCCAGGTTGAGGTCAGCTAAATGAGGTGTTGAAAAAGTACAGTGGGCCTGAATATGAATGGAGAAACCCCCACACAATGCTGACCCTCCTGACAGTGGTAGAGGAGCAGGAGAGCAATCAAGACATGGCTTAGTAAATCAGCGTAAGGCCTGTGTTCCATGTCTTCATTTCTCAGTTTCAAATAAACACTGCTGAATGTTTCAACAGAAACCACCAAGAACATTAGGCAGAGTTTGGATGTCTGGATTTGACAAATGTATAAGGATAGAAAAATCACTGATAATCACTTAAGGATTCCAATAACTTAAACTATATGTTAGCAGAATATTTACTGCACTTTGGGATGGAACCAAAGAACCAACACAGAACCAAAAGGAACAAAGGCATTTACACCACAAATTAGAGGTATAAATAGAGAAATACAGCACTAAAGGCTTGTCTGAGATGAAAAAAAAATCTTATTGTAAAACTTGGGAATAAGCTTCTTGGGCCACTTTACCTAGTTAATTCCTTGAAATGCTTTTTCTTCAAATCCCTTATTCCCTTTTCTATCCTGGCTCTTACAGGCTGCGTCTTTCTGACTTTTTAGTAGTTAGCCCAAGTGGAAGGATACACTCATTTTTCCTACACACACACACCCCTCATGTAGTGAAGGAATTATCCTCGGTTTTATCCAAGTAAGCTCTTTAAATTTTCCTTTCCATCATACTCCCTTTTTCTACTTCACAAATGCCTTTTCATTCCCTCTGATTTTACTTTTATCTTACGAAGCCATCAATCTAGCATGTCTTTACATATACTTACAGAGAATGACTATGATTTTGCTCTACACAAGGACTGACTAGTACTGAAAATATAGCTTTCATCTTCAATGGCCTTACACAATTCTCTTTTTAAAGAAATGCCACTCTTGAGATTTAGACACATATATAAAACAAGAAAAATAAAACTATTAATAAAAAATAATTATTCCATTAAATTATGCTGTAAGTTTTAGCTAAACCTCCCCCTTGCCTTTTTGATTAAAACCATACTAGTATTTACCATTAACTGACTAATTATGCTTTGGAGACAGAAGAGTCATTAACTGCAGATATGCCAAAATTTTGCTTCCTACCTCCAATGATAAGGCTGCCATTCGGACAAAGCAGAAGCAGGCACTCCTTTTATTTTTATCACTTCCTGTAATTGCTGTGTGGTGGTGTAAGTGTCTGGGCTTCCTTCATAGTTACTGGAGATAAAGCCAATACAATGAATGGCCAACAATATACAGTCCTCTGATTATAGAGAAATATTTTTTTTGGATTTGGTAATTCACTTTCATACTTCACAACTGTGTTGCTTAAATTTGCATTGGCTCCAAGAAACCTAGACAGATAACTCAGGCACAGACACTTCCATCACAATTAGATGAGACAAGTCCCACCCTGAAAGTCCATGGGATGGAGTAACTTCAGAAGGGTTGTTTTCTCCCTAAGATCTCAGGATCATTTCCTAGAGCAGGAATCACAGCCAATGTGAAAAAAAACTCTCATTTATTTCACTGAAATCAGGTCCAGGTCAAATGGGCTAATAAAATAATATGGGGCAAGAGACCCAGAGAGAAACCACTGCTTTTTGACCTGGAGACTCTGGAATGACATCTGCATGGCACATGGGAAAAAAGGGAGGGCATTTCTGCAATATGTAATTATAAGAGTGATTGAAAATTATATTTAAAACTAATGCCTTGTTTCAGTTCAGGACTACAAATTTACTATGCCTTTTTATCTAGTTAAAATGTTCTATGCCTGAAAGCAAGTTTCTGGATTTCTGAACACTGTGGCAGATTTCATGTTCTGAACTTGTACAGCCTTTCTAAATTCATACTCCAGCTTAAACTTCGATGTATGTCAAACACAAGGTGTTAGGCACACTTAATGCAGTTCTCTTCATGCACACAGCCCTGTTCTGGCTTCTACCTTCCAACAGTGAATCTGCCATCTGCAGTGAAATCCCTGCCTTGTAAATGCAATTTATAGCTCTCAGGCCTTGTTCAAACAGCTTCCTTAGAGGACTCTATCTGTTTTGAAGCTCTGATATTCTTTTTTTCCCTGCACCTGTGATTACACTGTTTTTCCCAGTAACTTCATAAACTCTCTTAATGTGTCCTTTCTATTCCTTTTGTAGTCTTAATACCATAGAGCCTTTGGAGTTACCAAATGATGACAGTGTTAGTTAAAAAATTTCAACATTCACACAGAAAAATAATCAAAAGGTTGTTCACTTTCCTTGCCATGCAAGAAGCTAAATCAAACTTTCTTCTTAATTTAATATTTCAACAAAAAAATTTTTTCATTTCATTTCATTTTTTTCTCTTTTTTTATGGGTTTGCACTGGCAGTGTCATCATCATATTTCAGACATTTTTGCTCCCGGTGTTATTAATGAAAGGCAACTTGAATATTTCAAGAGTTTCTCTTAGAAGAGGATGAGGCAGGTTGACATTTTGCATATACCAACTAGAGAGTGAAATAGGTATGCTGATCATGGTAATGTTCTCCAGTGAATCCTAAGAGATGAGAAAAGGCACACATTTTGACTTTCCTTTTGGAAATCCCATTTATTTTAACATGTTTCACATCTGAAAGTTGATATAAAAATAATACTATTAGGTGGTTAAGCAGATTTCTTTTTCCAAGTCATCAGGTTTGCATTCTAAATTTGATGATACAGATTTATAAGCATATTTATAATTTTGTTCATTATTTAAACAGTTCAGAAAGAAGAAATGGGAGGCTGAAAAGTTTGATCACTCATTGACAGCTATTAAACAACTCTTGCTTTACAACTTAGAAACCAAGAGCAGTGGAAGCACTTCTGACAACTGCAAAATAATGAATGCAGCTCCATTTCAAAAAAAATTATATGGGAAAATGCATACTCTTTTATAATTCTGTCCTGACTACAGACACTATCAGCACTTTGAAAACTCAGCTGGTCTCCAGATGGAGTCTTCCTGGAGTCTTCCTGGTTTAGCAGGAAAACAGAGCAGTAGCAGCAGCACAAGTATGATTCAGTGAAGGCATTAGCAGGCACATTCAAAAAAATGTGACAGAAAATTTCTATTGAGACCCTTGAATAACAAGTGTGAAGTGGACATAAGTGCTAAAGGTCATCTGAACCCACTGACAGCAACCTACAGTCTGCAAATATGTCAACCAATTAGATTTTCCTCAATACAAAAAATGGCTTTTACATCTACAGAAGGAGCACAGCAGCTTCACCTGAGAGCTACAACTTCACCCTTTAAAAACTGCAAAACTAAATAGCATTTGCTCTTCAAGTTTCATTGAAGGAATGCTGAACAGCATCATCAAGAGGATAAGGTTAAAGTGGAGAGAGCACAAACCCTCCCAAATATCCTTCCTGTTGTTGCTATGTTTTCACTAGCTGCACATGTCTCTACAGCCTCTTATCCGAACTATGCAGGTTCACTCATATAAATATAGCATATGCTACATATCTATAGTCAGGGGGGTTGTATAACATATGGTTATATTCTAGGCTTATACAGAGCTGGCAATACCACACTGTCGTGCTTTTGCATGATACAAAGAGAAACTTAAGACCACGAGTAATTGGTCAAGCTGAAATATCCTTTCTGATATTTCACAAAGTGTAAATACAACTGTTAAGTTTTTCTTTCTCCATCTAGACAGATATTATAAATTTATTTGAGAAGGCACGGACTAATCTCTTGCATACACCCTCAATTCAATCCATCCCCTTTCTCCTTTGACACTGACTATGGACTTTGTAGTCATTTCAGCAAGTTTACATTTTTTCTCAGTTATTTCTAACAAACCACACTTACATGGCAGGGAGATGAAAGGTTGAGCAAGATTCTCAGTGCTCATGAGTAAAGTCCCTAACAAGGCACAGCTGATCTACAGACAGACAGACAAAGATATCAACCATGTGTTGAAAATAAACAGTTGCAGTCAATTCTCTGGTGCTAGAAGCAGGGAATAGCGTGCTGGCAATATCTGAGCAGTGAGAATGATGCTGCCAATTCCCTGGACCTGTGTTAGTCCGGGGATGGGAGTATGCTGTTTATACAGTCACAGTTCTCATGTCTATCTGCTGTTCTCACCATCTTGACCTGACATGAATGGTTTTGAAACCATTTGTTCTTGTCAAAAGTGTGATAGCATCACAGGAAGACAAACTGGTCTGCAAAATAACAGCTCTGAGAAACAAGAGATACATCTATAGAAGACATATAAAATTTCAATTATTTTTATAAACCTTTCTGCTTCCAAACTACCTCATATTCAGTATTTCAAAGCAATATTCATAAATCTCAATGTTCTTTGAAAGATACTGCAAAATAAAAGTTTGTATCTACAGAAGGGCACAATACATTTTTGTCCCAAATCATACAGCCTAAGAGAAGGGTCTTGGCTCCTCCTACCCCATCACTCATCCCCTCACCTCCTCGGAGGCACTCTAACAAGCTACATCATGGACTTAAAAACGTTCACCTGTGAAGAGCCATTTAATATCCTGAGGAGAATATGCTCAACAACAGCAAGTTTACCAGTTTCTGGTAGGTAACACTTGACTAGGAATTTTATATCTTCCTGATTATTGTGAAGTGGTATTTCCTTAGCAGAAATTTGACTCTGTTGCTGTAGTCAACACATTGTAAATGCCTGTATCTTATAGACTGCACTGCATGTCTCAAAGCATTTTATAACCATGGGAATAGTCAGGTACCATACAGTATGGTAAATACTCTTAAAAAAACCAACAAGTTGGAAAGGATAAAAACACTTTGGATGTATACTTCCCAGTGTGTGTTGTACATATTAGCGTTTACAAGTAGGGAAATGTTTTCAGTGAAATGAAGTGAAAACAAAAACCAAGGGGTCCATGAGATGCAGAGCAGATCTAGAATAAGTGTGAAGATGGCATAGAAACACAACACAGGAACAGACTTCCTATACTGCATGCACCTGAAGCCATAAAAAACAGCAGGGAGCTGTTTTGCAAGCAGCAAACCAGATAGCAATGTATAGTAATAAATGGCTATACTTGCTGTGGCTCAAGGTCTTCCACAAGCCCTCACAGGAGCATCTGCCTAAGCTCTTCCTTTGTCAAAACTATCTGAATTTGCCTTTTACTTTGCAGACTTTTGGCTGTCACAGCTGCTAGTTCCTATGTGTATATCTTCAACAAATGCCAATTGGTTAAGATGTTCCTAGTGTTGCAATAACTTTATGCAAATGTCAATTCCAAATGTAAAATGGTAATTAGGTTGTGGAAGATTTTTTTATTTATGGACTTGTTTAGCTTTTTTCAAATGAACCCATACATAACCACACTGGGAAAAGAGAAGGGTTCTGCATTGTTCATAGATTCTGCAAGTCATTATAAGGAATGGCAATTTTAATAAAAACAAAGATATTTACAAAAGAGAAAACAGTATATTGGATGACTAGTGATTTTGCATATTACTTCCACTTAAAGTACATATAGAAACTCTCTGGTACATTCTGACAATTAATAATCCAACTACAGCAGAAAAAAATGGACTTATCTTATTAAAAAAAAATGACAGTTCAGTCACATTTTTATGAAGACATAACTCATGTTTAGGAACAAAGCTTGTGAATATGTTTAGCACTATCTGTTCAAAATAGATTAATGAAATCAATGAAAAATAAAGTACCTGCCAATGTGAAAAAAGTTACAGGGAACTAGGGCTGAAAGGAGTATCTATTATTATTCAACTAATCAAGGTTTCATGCATTTAAGCACTGACTGAGACTGCATTTTATAACCCATGAAGGCAGTATGCCTACCAAGAAGCTACTGCAATTTGTACCTACTATGTCTCTTTTAAACAGAGAAACTCTAAATGCTTCATGAAAATGGACAAACCTACAGAAAGCATTAACTAAAAGAACAAATACTTAAACTTCCATTACGGACTTATTATTTCCAGAGCTAACCAGGGCCTATGTGAAACAGCTATAGAAAAAAATCTGGGGGACAAACTCTGGACCTGCACAAGCTGTCAGGACTGGCAAGAGACGACTGACAGACAATAATCCAGTAAAATTTAAGTACACCTTTTTCCCTACCCAGAAAAGTTTTGACAGATTTCTTTGTTTGTTTTTATGTTGGCAATTGCATGGTTTTTCCTGGAGTTTCAGGAGGAACAGGGAAATTTTGACCACAAGGAAATATAATTTTAATTAACCCTTGTTAGTAACGTTAAAGTTTTTTTCTTTTTCTAAGCAAAAGAATTCTGCTGATTCCCAAGTTTCGCACAATAAGAAGCATGGTTATCAATTTTTATTTTTTTTAAGATTTAAAGTGGGTTATTTTCTAACAACATTATTTAAAGGCTCAAATCATTACAGTTATTTTGGAAACAAACAAAAATCATCATTATGAGACTGAAAGCAGGTCAATGCAGTGTAACACTACATAGCAATCAATAAAAATGTCAATACAAACAATTACTAAAGGCACCATATGACATTCCAATGGGGGAGAGGGAGGGAATTCTTTATTTTCTACTTAGACGCCTTGCTTCCTTTATCAGCAGATGGCAAACAAATTACTAGTTCAATCCATATGTCTGTATCTGATAGACAGTGTTTTACAAGTCTGAAATTAGTTTGAAACATTTTGAAGTTGGCCAGACTACAGAGGAAAACAGGATAACTTTGTCTATTAATGAAAAGTTGGTTTTGTCATAACAAATACTTCCACAAGCTACTACCCATCCAGACTCATTCAGTCGCTAATGGAATTGTACCCAAAGACATAATCTGTGTTTAACAGAATAACAATTTGTAGTTTCACCCATTCTGTTCTTCTGCTGTGCTCCAACATGTCTCCTTCCACTAGCTGAGGTTTACTAAGTGGTGCTGATGAAAGCAAGCAAGGCCATGAGAATATTTTTGGTCGGAAGGGTATCAGATCGCGAGGGCCGTTTGTGCGCAGGCATTCCAGAGCAAACCTGTCAGAGCACAGCCTGCAGACCAGCACCCTGGCTCCAACCACGGCACGGCACAGATGCTGAGAAGAAGACTGAGGCACTTTTGCTTAATCTCTCCCCATCAGAAAGCCTCTATTTGCAATGCAGAGAATGTATATTTTAGGAAAGGCGGATCAGAAAGCCTAGACAGTTTTTATAACAAAATGAATGCTTTGGTAAATTTCTTTCAAAAGACAGCTCCAAATCTGGAGAATTTTAATGACTTGTATTATAGTAAACTGTGAGTTCCATAGAAGATTGAGGGGGGAGAGAGCCAAACCAAGCTAAAGAAGACAAGGAAAGAGTAGTTTCAGTGAACTTTCTTTGCAACCTGGCCAAGCAAAGAGGGAAGCAGACCTATACTGGTGAAAACAGCTGACAGCAGGGGTCCAGAGGCATTCACAGCCAGGCAGGCAGAACACCAGGCACATCCAGCAGCTCTCCAGGCACTTGGGAGCTCTTTAGTGTGGACTGCTGGATGAAGTTCCAGTTCACTTACCAATGCTTACAAAATTTAATTTGTTTGCCAGGGACTGACAGCACCAGCACAGATAAAATATTTCTCAACTCAGCGTTTTTAAAAATGTTCCTTCCTTCCAACAGTGATGTACCTGGGGGACTGGTGTCCAAAGTGGATTATGCTTCACCTCTTATGGAGGGTATCACTAAGAAAGCCCTCAAATACTTTCAGCAGTGATTACAGTTTCACTCCAAACTGTCTAATGCGTTTCAGGAAAAACTTTGTCTAGAGGTCTCCACCAATGCCAGCTTGGGGCAGTGAGAGGCAACACCTCTCCTGAGATACAAGAAGTTGGTCATGAGGATTGATTAAAATGTGAGGAGATTTATACGATTGAAATGTGAGGGGATTTACACCAAGAAACTGAGAGTCCAAGTTTAACAGGCATCAACTGTCCTCTTAATTTTTTGAAGTCCCTACATCACACATGATAGTTGTTACAGATAACCACTGCAAAAACCTTTGCCCTTCAACAGTTCAGCTCGCTATTAGAAGGCAAAAGCAAATCAATTAAGTGATGATTAAGACTACAGTCTTAAAGGCATTAAAGATATATTTAGAACTTCTACAAAGCAGAACATATTTTTCTGTAATGGAAAAATCAGTAAATTTGTAACATGCTCTTTATTGTAAAAAATATTAATATTTGTCCTACAAATAATTTTGCTAAATAATTACAGACATTTTGGTTTTGAAAACCCTTTTTCACTCTTAATTTAAATAGGAGACTGATTTTTTAAAATTAAATTCTGATTTTTAACCTAATTTAAAATTAGTAAACATACACATGTGTGCTCACAAACATACGTGGGTGCCAAGATGTTTACAAGCCTTGAACAGATTTTAATCACATTTTCTATTAACTCTTTCCACCCCTAAAAGCCTGCATAAAGTAGGGTTTATGAGAATCTTAAACAAAAGAAAATGTTTATGTTTCTAGCACACCTCAGTCAAATATAAATGGGTTTCAGTAACACACTAACAGGTACTGTGCTGTCAGTGGAGAGCTTTATCAGCTGCAGGGAGTAATCTCAAAATAATCACCACAGGATGAGTCCATAACTGAATTGTGAAGAAAACACTTTTCTCAAGGAACAGGTTGACTAAATTTATTCTGCACAATGCGAACTTTTAAACAGGTCTGGAATGCATCCATTTTGGGTTGGAAGAGGAGCTGCCATGAAACATTGAAAAAATATAAAATAAAACCCAGCATTTTCTAACTCAAAAGCATAAATCCATGAACATTAAAGCCATTACTATCAGGAAAAAAACCCTCATAAATATGTAAAGATACTATTCTCCATAAGTCTTATAAAGGGGATAATAGCAGTATATTAAGTTTTGCTTTGATTTGTAAGCTTCCACCTTGTGGTGCTTGCCCTACAGCCTTTTAGTCATGTACAGACTGGAGAAGTGAGAGCTTTGAAGTGCCCAACTTCCAGTGAAGTTACAAACATTTTTTAATAAGTCTTAAGAGGTCTGTGTGTGATTTACTGTAATTTCAGAACAAGCTCAGAAATTCAGCCTAACTTGGAAAGAATGGGAGAGTTATTTGAGCGCATTATCATGGTTAGGGCAAGGGGGAGAGAGAGGCATGAAAATAATCTGGAACGTGATCAAGTCAAATTCAAAATACTGTGTATATAAATGCTATTATTGAGAACTTTAAGGGCAACAAGACAGTTTTGTAGAGATGAGATTTTTTTTTTTTGTAACCAGTAAATATAGTTTAAGTGATTCACAGCCAATTTTTGTAATTGCAATGAAGCAGCTGTGATCAAACTCTATTTGTAGAATCATAATAAATTTGCCCCCCACCTACTAAAATTAGTTCTAAGCATCCAAAACTCCCATTTGAACATCTGACTGAACAAAACAGGCATTGCTCCATGCCAAAAACTGAAGGAAATAGACCTAAAATATGCCATCTTCTCACCAGAAATTGTAGGCTCCCAGAATAACATGTGAATTAAAACTCATTTCAAGCTTGTTTGCATTGCTCCTCATTCCCATTCATAGCAAATTTCTTGACAAATGTTCTGATTATTTCTCTTTTTTCCTCACTTTTTAAAATTTAAACACAATTTTCAAATCACAGACAGTCTTGCAAGGAAAAAGAGCTGATAGTAAAACCCATCTGAAATGGAGAGGATGGAATTTTACTCTCAGTTAGAGCTGGAGGCAACTTTCATGATTAAAGACTGCACCGTAAGCCATCGTTAAAGACTTCTTCCCATAAGTGAAAATGTGCAGTTTTCTACCATACACATCAGAGGCACATAAACCAAAACGAGGTCAAAATCAACCAAGAAATGCAAATGTCTTGCTCCAAAATTCCTGCTTGCACTTTTTTTTCCCCTCCCCACCAAGGCTGAAGGAAATAATAGCAATTTTGACAAAGTTAACATTAAAATAGAAATTAAAATCAAAATCTGGTTTTTCAGTTTTCCTCTTTCAATGGTATTCTTGAAAAAGATTACATCATCACACATAGAGAAGATAACCATCAATATTGATGCAGGATGACTATGAATCAGGCTGTTCTTGCTTCCACTATCATGGTACTGTTGCACAATAGCATTTTACACACCTCTCTTCACTCTTCCCCTTTTAGATGGGAAATTCCCATTTTACAGACAGAATTAGGAAACTAAGGCCTAGAGCAGCCAAGAAATCATAGGAGATTAACCACCTAACTAGGACAAACATGATTCACCAACCTGAGATTTGAAAATCTCAGGCAGACCAGGGATACACGAGCTCAGCAAAGATTTCCAAGGCTGTTCACAAGCTGCCTACAGTGCTGCACAACCTGAGCTGCCACCACCCCATTTGTTTCAGAAAACTAATACTGTAAACAATGCAAAAATAGTATTCCTCCTCTCATCTTTGTGCTAAAAATATATATCCTATCTGAACTCTAAATAATGTTAATGTGCAGCAGGAATACATGTACTTATGGATTTATATTACGCACACACAATTTTATCAGTACATCAAAGACTGTAAGATTTTCTAAAATGTATACATGCTGCTAAAAAAATGCTTAGAAAAACATCAGGAAGAACCACTTAGCCCCTATAAAGCCTCATTTTAAAAACAGAACTTGGTGGAAGAAGTAAATTAATTATATTAAGCAGGAAATTGTTCACTAAATCAATTGGGCTACATTAGAGACCTGAAAATTAAGACTAGTTCCAAGGTGACCATATGCATATTCTGAGGAGTGACAAGGTAACAAAAGACATTCCAGAAAACCTTTTATCATGTCTTATTTACACACACATACATACACACACACATACACGTATTTCCGTTTCAACACACATTTGTTCATCTAACACCTATTTCCCTTTGTTGTTCTTTTTAACTGGATGTATTATCAGCCTTAGATACCCCCATGACAAAAAACAAAGCACATATGTGCACTGTTTATTCATAAATCTCTTTATAAATCCTTATCATTTTAAATTTGTTCAGATGTGGATAGCATCTGGATTTCTTCAAATCAATTATAATTACAATGTTCCCTTCTTAGCCCAATAAATTAAACATTTATTTTCTGTCTATCATAAGATCCCTCCTCTAAAAGAGTGTATTTATTATGTCCTTTAATTACCAAATACATCTAGAGGATCACTTGAAATTCAGTACAGAAAGCAACTCTGCACTGCCAGATGCTAGAGGTATCTTCACATAGATTTTCACTGTTCAGCACCATGGCACTTCAGGCAAAAATAGAATTATGTACAATCCTTGCCTGCATTCATCTGTGAAATTTAATTTTCCATTGAAAATCTACATGTTAGCAAGTTCTGTCCTCAAGCATGTATGTGTGCTTCTTATTGGATCCAGTTTGGCAAAGATTATCCTGAGTTCCTAAATACAATCGAAGCTGTCATTTCACTTCAGGTATACAATCTATTGCTAAGTACTGGCAATACAGAATAATAACAGAGCTGTATAATGGCAATAGTTGCACTTAACTTTTCAAAACCTCGGTAAAGCTCAACCAATTCTTTGATTTAGTCATCATGCAAGAAGCTGCATTCACCTACTTCCCATTTGAAACAAGGCTGCCTAGGGACAGTTCCCTGAGCTGCTGAGACTGGAGGGAGCTGCTGCTGCTGCGGCGCTGTTCACAGTGCGCCCCACGTTCGGCTGCTGGAACCAACCTGCAGCCACTGTCAGCACACTTTAGAATTAAAAAGTACCACCAGGAATGTATTTGAAGACGGTAAAAACAGTATTAGCTAACCTTATCAGTCACACCTACAGAAAAGCAGTGTCAGCACAGGGGCTGAACCGGCGGGAGAGAGCTCCGAGCCCAGCCCAGGGCTCCTGCTCCGGCCGGGGACAGTGCCAGGGCCCCTCTGTGCCCAGACTTCCAGGCCAGAGCAGCGGGGGCTGCCAAGGAGCAGTGTGCCGGGGAACCAAGGATGCTCCCAGCCTCATGTCGAGTCCGATCCTGCCTTTCCCCACGGCAGGAATGGCACAGAGCTGCTGCCATGGGGTTATCTTCACCCACGCTCCGAGCCCAGGAGCGGGCATGCGGCATCCAGGTCAGAACAGCGCACGGACCCTTCTCACTCCCACCTATGGCAGGACACCAAACACCAGAGCAGACAGAGCAAAAGACAGGTCCTCCTACCTGAACTAGGAAGGGACATATAAAATTGAGCTAATTCATGTGATTGTCAATCTGCTTTGGCCCCTCTGTTCAACATAAGAAAGCACTCTTTTGCTCTCATCTGCATTACTGTCTCATCTATCCAAATCCAATGCTGTTTTAAATCAAGAATTATCTCAGTTCTCCCTGCTTGAATCATTGTTATTGACCACAGCAACTTCAGTAAACCCTGCTGTTTACCCAATGGCTGGGGGGGCCTGTACCCATCTCACCAGCCCTTTGTTCCACATACTGATTCACCTTTTCATCAAGGATTTTGACGTAACTGCTGCCCTTTCACATTATTACCATGCCCCATCTAAATAATGATTTTATCACTTAATTGTCTTCCAGACCACATTTCGTAAAAGGGAGACTGAAAAGAAAAAAATTAAAAAAGGAAAAAAACCCTATGCCCTGCTGGGTGGGTAAACATGGATGAGGTGGGGTTGTCTCACCACATGACAGACACACCCCACACAAAAACC
This sequence comes from Cinclus cinclus, assembly GCF_963662255.1. Taxonomy (NCBI): domain Eukaryota; kingdom Metazoa; phylum Chordata; class Aves; order Passeriformes; family Cinclidae; genus Cinclus; species Cinclus cinclus. The sequence goes on from NC_085046.1 coordinate 137,141,244, forward strand.
AGAAACATGCCTTTCATTGGGCAGGTTAACATTTTTCTAGAAGTTACTTTCTAGTCCTATCTGATCACTGTCAGGATGAGTAATGCAAAACATTCAATTTCTTGTGGGTTTGGTTCCAGTAGTTACTAAAAGCAGCCAAATACATGTTTCCTTCTAAACTACTTGAAAACCTTCAGAAAGTTACTTTAGCTTCGTTCCTGAGCCCTTCACCAGCACAGGGATTTTACCCGTCTTGGTTTTGCACAGTAAACACGAAGCTTCAAAACCATTTATCTTCAAGTACTAACTTTATTTTCTCATTTTCCTTTTTGAAGGATCCTTGCCATTTTCCAGGATGTAGTTAAATGTAAAAAAGTAGCCCACTGACTCCCCAGGCAGAGACTTGTGGAAACAGGTGCCTTTAAAAAAAAAAAATTAAAGTCTTTGTCAGCTTTCTGACCTGCCAGAGCTCTGTGCATTAGTAACACACAGTGCCTGCTGAGTTCCCCTCAGCTAATTAGAGGACCCGTATGGCAATGAATGGCCTTGACTATAAATACTTCCTGAAAGATCTCTAACAGAGTCAGAGGAAATGGGAAAAAAATGAGATGCAGCTACAGAGAAACTATTTCAGATGTTTCTTGTTTAAAGGGCTGGTTTTTCTTTCCTGAAGTTGCTTAGGGATGACATGCAGTATCCAAAACTTGCACCAACTGAAATGTAAGAAGTATGATACAATTATATGCACTGAATTTAATTCAGCAGATATACTGTTAAGATGCTGCTATGAGAAGGTGGCTTGAAGTGGGACACAATACCAAAAAACACAAAAAAAATGTCCATCTGTCACCTTGGAGGGACCACCAAAAAAATCACATTTAAACCAAGATCCCACTTGGTGTGCTTGAACCTTCTCACTGTGCTCCCACTCAAGGCAGCACCAGAAATATTTCCACCAGCATGAGAGAGGCAGGTTTTACCTCAAATGTTTGTTTTTCTTCTGGCCAAGAATTGCATGTGCTTAGAGAAGTCTTTTGGAAATCACAAAGGACAGCTCAGCATTTCCACTGCTTTGCAGCTATTTGGCATCCAGCTCTCTGAACAACAGGAGTCAGTACTTTATAATAGGAGAAATTATGATTTGCCACTAGGGTTGTGTTTGATATTTATTACGCTGATATTAAATCTATTATATGAAGATTTAATGCTTACATACCAATTGTTTATTTTTAAATTAGCTCTGCCAGTCACCCACATAGGAGAATGCAAAACAGGGAGAGGGGAAATAATTTTTTTCTAATTTTCTATCTACCCCAAATTTAAAGCTGTATGACCAGCTTTAGCCAGAATACCATAGGAAGTACCACAAGTGCAAATATCACAGACAAAAGAAAATAACTATTCTCAAAGTAAATGAAAAGTTTTTTGAAATGCCATGATTTCCTGTAGTATATAAACAGTCTGATCATTATGGTGCAAAATAATCTCAGTTTAGTAGAAGAGTAGATTTTATCCTTTGCACCGTATAAAAAGCTCATAGCAAAGGTTAACATAACCTGAGTTATAAACGTATAACTCATGTAACTTAAGTGTATATGTATAACTGTGTAATTTAAATGTATAACTTATATAACTTAATGTTACAACCTGCAGTATGCCTTTGATAAAAAATCCACATTTCTTTTGCAATAATGTGACAATCTCTCTCCCTTTGATGATACACAAATGCCTCTACCAACTACGATTAATACACAAAGTAATCTTGCTGTCTGCAGGTCCACATAACCCCACAGGACCGACACGCTGACCTGTGCCATTACTGCATCTCTGTTGGCTAAACTGCAATGTCTATACCAACACCTGAGGTGGGCTAACTAGGCCTGTGTATAGGTCTGAAGGCTCAAGCTACAGTTCCCCATTTTGTGGAAAACTTAATTCTGCAGTGTCCATACAGACCAAAACAGGACACTTCATTTAAAATCAGTTTAGCAAAAAGTTCCCTCTGTCCAAGATCTGCACTGTCAAAGCATTAAACAATCTGCCTGGCCTGGAGTCTGCTGGCTGCCAATGTGCTACCCAAAAAAAGGAACATTTTTGCATCTCAATAGACCTTCCAGTATCAACAAATCTTTAAACTAGAAAATCAGCTACTCTAAGGAAGAGCAGAAATAATGTCCACATTGTACCACACTGAGGTACATTTTTGGTAATTCCCATTTGCAAAACATAGTGATTCACTGTAAGTACAGCTGCTGGAAATATTTTAATAAGAAAAATAAATTAAAGCTACTCACAGAAGCGTACCAAGACCCTGAGAAAGATTCTGTTACACACACACAGCTTGGAAGCATTCTCAGGAATAAAGGTGCATCCACTGCACATGTGTATTTGCCTCGTCTCCAGCTCCCGAAAGGTCACAAGCACTTTCGTCTTTTAGATTCCAAAAATTAAAGAAATGTTACCCCAATGACTCCCACAAACAATCTACTGTAGCACAGAGTCTGGGGAAGGACCATGGCCATGATGTAACCAAGGAATGCCAGTAAGAGCACATAAATGGCTTAGACAACACCCAAAGCTGAAAATTACTCCAAGCAATTTCCAAAAATTAATTGTCCTATAAGCATTAAGAATTTCTGTGAGCTGTGCTATATTTTCATCCCTTTCCAGTTGATTTGTATTATCTCTGATATTTTACCAAAATGCTAATCACTTCTAAACTTGTAGTATCAACCTCTATCTCTTTGAAAACACGTGAAAAAAAACAGATTTCCGCTTTGCTTTCCCCCATCATCAAGAAAGTAAAAAATTAAAAGCACGTAGCATTGTTGCCACTGTCAAATCATTACAAATCATTTGTAATAAGCAGAACCACTTCATAAATACTGAATAGCCAGTACAACCAAAGGGATGTGTTAGGAATTTTCTTTTTCAGTCCATTTCTCAGTGTTTATACACTGAGTAATCCCAAATTTTTGGCTTCCTCTGTGTCAATCCTCAGGGGGAAGAAAATGAAGGTGTCCACAGTGATTTTATTATAGGTTTTGTTTCCTAGTCACCAGTCATCCTGGGATGCAGTGTTTTGCATAAGTATTCATTATATGATACTAGAAGGATATATTGAGTTAACACTTTGCTTGCAGAAAGAACCAACTTTTAGACAGCATTAGCTACTCCTACTAACTATTTCATATTAAAAAAAATTAATGTAGCTAAAAGTAGATTATAATGAGAGATTTCCTTAACAACACAGCACTTTTTTATTATTATTTCAGAGGATTACAAAAATTAGCTTTTTCAAGAATGGATGGTAAGTTCTTTTCTGAACTTTTTATTTCTCTCTGGGCCAATTGAGCTTCCAGGCATACACATCTGTATGTCAGGTAATCTTTGACACTAAGCTCCCAGTGGTCAAGCTGACCATTACTTTGTCTTCTTATTTATGTCTCCAGTACTGCGTCCCATAACTGTCTGCAGAAAACTAAATCAATTAAAGGAGTTGGGTTTCTATGATCTTTTTCACAAATTGAAAAGAAGAGGGAACTAATATTACTCACAGAATCACACTCCCACATCTCCTATCCTTCAGATCACCCCTTACCTTCAAGAAGTTTCAATTCTTATTTTGTTTTCTCTATCCATCAATCATGATGAAGAATGTAAGATTAGCGAAACTGTTCAGCAGATGAAAAAAGTTAATATCCTTTCCCCTACTTTTTAAAAAAAATATTTCAAGCTGACAAAAGCAACTTGCTCAATTTTCAAAGAAAAGTGAAAATTCAAATATGGTCGCTAAGGAAAAGACGCAGACAAACAAGTCCTTTGCTCAACAGAGTTCAAAGAGAATGGCAGCTAAAGGCGTACATAAAAGTAATTCCTTTTTGAAGAATGTTGATACGGTTTTATCAGTCGCTATAAACATAATCTGCTAATAAATTGTTATAAAAGAAAAGTAGGTTTGTACACAATTTAAAATGCAAGGAACTAATTTACATGCATTATTAATACACAAAAGTAAAACCTTTTATTTTTTCCAGAAAATTATGGAAGACACAGGTTTTTCATACCCAGAAGTGATCAAAGTATTTCCAAATTGATAAAATACTAATTTGAAAAAAAATATTAAAAAGTGGTTTTGTTTTAAAGACTCTAAAAAGCATCTAAAGTTATTTTTAGAAAGGGCATAAGAAGCAGCCAGCATACAGTTTCCCATTCTGTAGTCAGCAGTGGCTAAAACAGGTAATATTCTTATTCTACTGTTTACTAAGATTTTAGGTCAAGTTATCAACCAAATTAAGACCTTTATAGAGCTGATTCTGCATACTACCATGTCCCTTTGTAGACTTTTGTCTGGTTTTCTTTCATCCTCTGGCAGTCAAAAAAATAAATGAAAATATTAGAAAAATTAAAAATAAATGAAAATAATTTGTATTCTGATAAACCACATATTAAACGGCTCCTCTGGCGAATCTGTCTGCACATGGCTAAGAACCAGTATTAGAACTGAGGTGGGATGTAACTAAAATCATATGTACAGCAGGAATTCTACTGCTGCATGGGTTTCTGTATGTATTTTAATACATATTTCCTAATGGAGGAGAGAAATATAATCCTGCCATCCAGACTGAGCATACATCCAGGTTAGCAACAAGGAAATTATCATACTGTAACTGCTTCTCATACATTTAAAATCTGAGAACAATAACTAAGGTACAAAAGTTTGTGGTCCCCCTAAATTGCTCGCAGAATATAAATTATAGACACTATTTTATAGTTAGAATAACTGCAATATTTTTAAGACCACTGACTTCATTTAAAACAGCTTTTAAGACTTCTATATGGACAGAGACAGAAATACCTATGCATAATCTTAGCAGACCATGGAATAAAACATTTATCTTCCTTTCTGCATGTTACATGTGAACACGTTAAACTAATTGATGCTGTGGTTATAAACAAAAAAGGAAACCAGCAGATCATCACTTCCATTCTAGTGTGGTTTGTCTGCAGACTGACTGCTCCTATGGCAAGCTTCTATAAATTCAGATAGGGAGCAGCTCCTGAAAACAAGTTATGACTTCAGGAGAAAAGCATCTATTTGTCTCCCTATTCAGCTCCGTAGAATGTGAGATCTTTTCGAACCTCAGTTTTCTCTAAAGTAGGAAAACCACACCTTGATGGAAGGGAAAGTTCCTTGTATACAGATCCTTTTGTTTTTAAAAAAAATAGGAATTATTTGGTGTGACAAGTGTTTGCCTTCTCTTAGCACATGAGATCCTTCCTTTTCTTTTGCTTTTGCTTCCAAGGCAACCAGACAAGTGTCAAAATTGATATATAATTATGTTGTTTCACAAAAGAAGTTACTTTTTATTAATATTTAACTCACATTTCATATTCTTATCTATGTAGCAATATGAAATCCTGCTTAAGTGTGAACTGTCACACCACCACAAAATTTAGGAGGTGATTAGTTGTTTCAGTGTAACAGATGTGCAGCCTTCTGGGGATCTAAACCTCCCTTCTTCAAATGCATCACCAACCTGCACAATTAGCAGGAATGATTAAACAAAATTCAATCAGAGCTAAATAGCAAAAGCAGAAGCTTACTAATACTCTATCAATATATAGATCGCTTTATGTGAACACTTTAGAAAATTTACCTGACAGTTTGGCTCTACAAATATGAGGTCTTTGTTTGTTTGTTTGTTTGTTTTTGGCTTCCATGCCCTAAAAGAACCCCCAAGCACATTACTTCAGACCTGAAGAAATCATTTGCACAGCCAATCAAACATAACATACATTCAATCATGAAAAGCAAGAGGGGGGGAAAAAAGTTTCCTACCCGTAATAAGGACTGGGATTCATCTTTTGCCTTGCCGTCCCCGGATCCGGAGTAGGGCTGGGTGAGCTGCCCGGCTTTCTCTGCTGCTCCAGCTTGGACACCCTGCAGGAAACCCTTGCTCTCCACTGCCAAGCCATAAATGGGCCTTGCAAGATGGGCAGCTTCTACATTTGGACTATCCCTTAAAGGCTTTGACTGCTCTTGGCCAACAGACACGGGGGTCAGTAAGCCCAGACTGGTCTGTGTGTATGATGGGCTCCCCCTCAAAATGTCTGTTCCTCTCCAGGTCACATTGCGAAGATCATCACTGGGACTGTCAGTCCAGCCTTTCTCCTTGAGCACTTCCTTATCTTCTATCTTTTCCCTCTTCACTATGCTGTCAGATATGGGCTCCCCTATTTTGGGGTCTGGATTAATCAGACTGTAGACCTTAAGGTCAATTTTTGGCTCCTCCTTGATAGATGAAACACCATGACTGTCCTCCCCATTGGCTGTAGTGATGTCCATCTCCTGACAGTGCACGGTGTTGAAGTGCTCTAGTAGTGACTGAGTGTCAACAGCTGTGAAGCTGCACTGACGGCATTTGTAGCAGTTGTGTACTCGCCTGGAAGAAAACAAGAAGCACATTAATATGAGAATCACCCCTTGGCCCTCCCTCTCACAGTGGTTTTACCTACCAAGATTAAGAAAATAAATCAAACTTACAATATGACCCTCTCTAAATAAAGCAAGCAGGTTTATTTTAGTGTCTTATACAACCGGGTAAAAATACTGCTGATTTCCCCCCCCCCCCCCCCACCTTGCAGTGGCCTCCTATAATTCCTTCACATTCCAAGGCATTATTCTGAACTTCATAAAATTTTCACTGGGATTTTGTGTTTTTCTTCTTGAGTTTGCTGAAAATACTTTTTACTTTCTGCTGCAGCAGAAACACTAAAAAATCTTATTTTTCAACCAAAATCAAATAGTTAGAAGAGGAAAGTTCTCTTGTTATTTCATATAATATAGATCTATGTTAGAAATTTTAAATGTTTTTAGAAGTCCTTTACTTTCCACTAATTCTATATACTTTTGCTTGACAAAGATGGTTTTGAATGGAGCTCTGGTTAACTTATGGATAAGAACACACCCAAGGACAGAAGGTTGTACAGAAGAGACAGCACTGCTTGGTTCTCAACGGACATTTTAACACAACTTATAAAGATGCTGCTCTAAAGATAAAGCACAATAGTTGGCTGTGTCACCACAAACTGCGTTTCCTGTCAAATATAGAAATTCTTGGGTAGGAGCTGTGGAACAGAGTGGAATAACATGCCTTCCTGTTTTTACTCTAAAAGCCTATAAAAAGTACTGCATTACTAAATTATGTAAAGCATATGTTGCTACATGAGACCATGTTACCCACTTACTCTAGCTATCACAGGAACAGAACTCTTTTTATGAGTTCTCTTAACACCGTTATGAATAATTGTTCATAGCACAGGAGCCCTTGGAGCCCTTCATCAGGATCCAGGCCCCGCTGCGCCCAGCATGCTACCAATGCAGAGCAAAATATCATCCCTGCCCTGCAAAATGTACAGAACTCTCCGAGAGCTTCTCCCCACAGACACTCTCACAACATCCACACCCCAGGCATTCAGAGTCACAACAGTGTCTTTAGCCAAGCTAAAAAAATGAGCTTTTCACTATCCACACAGGACAAAACTTGTATGAGAAATCTGTTACTGCCTTGACTCCAATTGTTAGATTTAATTCTTTTAATGCCAAATCTTTGTCTCAGTGAAGTCGATGGCAAAACTCCCATTGACTTCAGTAAGAGGAGGATTTGGCTCTTGGTACATCTGTAGAATTGGAATTATACACAAAATATCCCTTTTAGACTATGATAGTTTAGAAGGGACAACTTGCCAAACTTATTAAACCCCCTTGCCTTCCTTCTCTCCTTTTGTTGGAAAAACAAACCATATGTTATTTACATTGTCTGATTTTCTTACAGTTGTGTCAGCACACAGATATGAGTACACATTCAGATTCATGCTTTTCAGCTCTTGTGCAATATCAGTTTTCTTATTGTCATTTTCCGTATTTATGTTCATTTTAAGGGACTGATGGTCTTGTTCCATTATGCAAAAAATTGATTAGGTTATTCTCCACACAGCCTTATGGCAACAAAACCTACTTGTGGGAGAGCAAGCTGTGGGTTAAAATCCTGTTCTGGCCATTGTTCGTTTTCCTTCATTCTACAATTGAGTTTTATTAAAATCAATTTCTCTCTCAATGTGACACTTGTCTCTTGCAACTTAATTCTTTTCTAAACCAAGTTTAATTCTCTTCTCAACCAAAAAAAAAAAAAAAAAAAAAAAAAAGAAAAGAAAAAAAAAGAAAAAGTGTTATCTGATCAAAACCATTTTATAATTCAAAAAGGCAAGTTATAAAGAGGGTCAGCCCTGTAAAGGTGGGATACCATCAGAGAAGTCCAAGTTAGACAGGGGCTAGTTATCTTAAAAGCCAAGTTAAACAAGACACCATTTGGGGCTAATGGCTCAACCACACACTCCCCATGTGAAAGTTTATCAATCCTTTGGGACACTACTTAGCCCTAAGTGTATCTTGTTTAACTTGGCTATTTCAACAGCTAACCCCTTTCCTAACTTGGCTCTCATCTACAGATATCACACCTCCAAACAGCTGATCTTTTTCTGCCTAACTTGTTTTTTTTTATTTTTCCATTCCACGCTGGCTAAATGTTTTTGATCAGGAGCCATATACACCACACTTCTGAGGACACAAATAAATGCTGAATATTAGATGCAGTTGTAACTACATGGCTGAGACCCAGTTAAAATCACCCTTATTAAAGGTTTGTTAATTTAAATTATTTCTAATTTGTTCAAAGGCAGTCATATAAGCATTCCTTCATTCTTCTGTGAGACTGCGATAAGAACTGTGATACAGAAAAAATGAAGGCATACTTCAGTAGATAGTTACCCAACAGGCTTTTTGTGTCAGAACATACACTTTTCCAGTACGCATTAAAAATCTGCTATCGACATTATAAATCTTCATACTTCATATGGGTTTGTCCTATGTATTATTCTATCCCCAAGCTCCAAAATGTAAGCAAAAGTTTGGAGCTGTCCACTGTAAGTAACGGTCCCAAATAACAAAATAGTAACTATCATCAGCTATTAGAAAACTTCTTAAAGTTGGAAACTTATTCTTTCCTAGAACAAGGCATAAAAAGAAAATGTTTTCTTCTCAGTTTTCACTCCACCCAGACAGCAAGCAGGGAAACAAATTGGCAATGTTTGATTTCTCTTTTACTAGAAATTAAACCTACTCTATGTTTCCAAAACCCCAAGTTACAACTAGAGTGGTGTACAAAGCTCTTCAAGGCTAAGCAACAAAATTTTAAAAATTCCAGTTTGCAAAGTACACAAGAAGCATTCCTGTGCATTACCTGAAAGTTACACTTTACATCTAAACTACAGCTATACCATCTGAAACTCTGAATTCGTCTGGTGCAATATTGTGTGTTAGTACAGAGCTGCTCCAAGAAAATCTTGGTATGGAAGAAAGTGATGTAAATGAAGAAGAAAACACAACTCTTCCTTCTTTGTTATTGTTTATACAGCTCTCAAGCACACTAACAGCAGGTTCAAGCCATAAACTGGCATTTTCTGCAATATGGCATTGGGCTGGCAGTGTCATACCATCCACTGAGGTCACTTAGCATTATTATTCTCACTACAAAATAAAGCAAAGACCTGATTATTTGTGGACATTAAAACATTTATGGCCTGATCCCAAGATCAAATATCAAGTAATTCAGGCAAAAACTTTGCTGCATAGTTATGTTCTGAGAACTTTAAAAAAATCTTATCATTATTTGCACTGAAAAGTACTTGAATTGGGCTCTGTAAGATACAAGGATTTACCCCCATTAAATCTTGAAGTTGGACAGATTAAATGGTTGTTTTGTTTTTTTAATGGATTTAATGTTCTTTATTTGAACTTCCTAACAGCCTGCAAGACTCCCAACACTAGCCAGTTGTTAATTAAGTCTTGTTGACATACTTCTAACTAGTCTGAAGTATTACAAAACACCATCCTCTACAAAACAAGCAATTTTTTTTTAATTACCTGAAGACAGTTCTAGGCTCTAGGGCATAGAAAATATTCTAGAAGAAGGTATGGCTGTTGTATCATTTCCATTTTTTCATATTTTATTTTAATTACAAATATAATAATTACTATCATTTCTCATGAAGAAACAGGTTTGTAAGAAAGTGAACTTTTGGGATGGGTGCTACACTCAAGTTTGTGAGGAGGGAAAATACTCAGACAAAAAAACAGCAAGCAAAGCAAGCAAGCAAATTCAGTGTAGTGTTAGAACAGAGAGGAGACAGGTCAGACTGGAGAGCAAGACAAATCAAAGGAGAGCAAAAGCCATTGGCAAGTGCAAGCAAGTTCAGAGCAGTGAATTAAGGTGTCAGGAGGATGGAAAAGGCCCTCATAGCTGCTGCTATTGTTCAATGAGTGAAGGTTTCTGCTCTGCTGTAAAATTCGGAGCTGGTGGGCCTCAATTTACATTTTTTCCCTGAGTTTCTTCTCTGGGGGATGTGTCCCAAAGGCACCAGATTTCTATAATCTGCATATCTGAGATCCTGCCCTGGCTTTTTCTGCCTGAGAGTCCGAGGGTCAGTCCCAAGCCCCCGTCCCCAACAACCCCATCCCTGGGCTGCAGACCAGGTGCTGAGAAGACACAAGCTCCAGGCACCCCTTTGGCTTTTGCCCCCCTACCTTCTTTATCTTTGAGAGGTAAGGAATTATTTAATTAACTCAAAATTAATTTCTAAAGAGAACGTTACATAACTACTGTCATGCACATTTTCAAAATAATTTATTAGAAAAATTATTCTACACCACTGTCAAAGCTTTTAATTCATTTGAGTCTTTAGTTTATTTTCATATTATATTTTGTAGTTTAATGAATCACTATCCTACCTTGATTTAAAAAAGTTTAGAGGACTTTTCAGCATAGCACTTTTAATTATAATTAGCACTGATCAAATGCTTTCTGTCAAATAATATTTTACATGAAAGATTCTATCTTTTGCAAAACTGAAAAAATACACCGTTTTCCCACATTTCGGCAAAATTATAATAAAAAAGAGGCACTTCTGCATGAAGCTGGTTTGATTTAAAAGAAAAATAATCAAAATTAATTCTTTTGGAACAAGCAGGAAAATAATCTCTAGACTAAATGAAGCAACATGCAAAATTTGCCCAAATACTCAGTTTGATTTTTATCTAAATTAAAAGTGTTGGCATCCTCTAGCTCATCAAAATACCAGACTTAGTTTTGAGAAAAAACTAAGCTTTGCAATGAACATTAATAGTATCTGATTCCTCAGAGGTATAATGGAAAATAAGTAGTAGCAGAATTAGTGGAAAATGGAGGCCAATAAATCTTCTAGGGATTTATTTGAGTAAGCACATTTTAGTGAGGTTTAAATACAAGTAAACTCAAGTGCAGTGTGATTCATTGACTTCAAATTTAACTGAACAGCTCTCAAATAATCATGTCAAGAAATACTGAATGAGCACCAAGTGTAAGTATACATTTCTGTAGAAAGAAAACTTGGAAAGAGCTGCTTTTGCAAATTCTAATACTGTTGCAAATACATGGCTGCAAAGGAATAACACTGGGATATACATAATTTTTTAGCTAGTAATACATAGTGGAATTATAGATGTAGAGCCAAAAGGAAGCAAAATAAATAATAAAATAAATTAAACATGTTGTTCAGACATATGACTCAAAAATGAAAATAATGCAGACAAAAAATACATGAATCAAAGTATGTAAGTAGCATCTAAAGCCAACACTGATACTCCAGATTATCGAGGCTAAATCTAAATATGTGAACAGCAGAACATTTTTTTCCACCACATTAATGTTTAGTATTATGTTTACTATTAGAATCCATTCAGCTCCTTGTAATATAAATGAAGAGGGTTTAGAGACATGCTCACGTACAGCTTTTTAAATACATCAGATGTACATAATGTGTGGCATAAAAGCATTGAGACAAAATATGATTAAGAAATGGAGAAGCCCAGTTGGATGTGAGCTGACTACATTAGCACGTTTCTGTCTATCAACTAACACTATTTTATAGATGCTCTACTTTTTATAATCTGAACTATCTCTATATTTATGTCCTAAAATACAAAAAGGGAATGAAAACACATATCAGATATATGCCAAACTTCTAAAAAAAAAAGGCCTGATTATAATAATTGAAATAAAAGTTATAATTCCTCCAAAGTTTTAGTTTGATAGAGTGAAAACTAGGTTATTCATAGAAAAACAACAAACCTGCTGGTGTTCGCCATTACAGAGCACCTACCACAAACTGAACTAGCTTATGTGATTTAAAAAGAGATGCACAGTGGGAGAAAACAGCAGCAGTACAAGTAGAAAAGAAACAAAATTCAAATTATCAAGGGGAATTACAAGAGAAAGGGAAAGAAGTTAGCAGTTATAGGGACATTGTACTTTGCTTTACACAATGTCCTCACAGTACTCAATAAAGTCATAGACTGGGGTTAACAGAGTATGTTGTTCAAGTGTTTTAAACAAAATAGCCTCATCTTAGACAAACAATTTGAGACTAAAATACTTCAAGTGTATCTCTTGATTTTCCAAAGTGCAGTTCCCTGTGACTACTGCCAGAACTGCAGGGTGCTGAGCCCCCCAAAGGAGAGGCTACAACTACCCCATCTCAAACTTAGCACTTAATTTTGAAAGTCATGGCTTCTTCTTTCTTGGGAAAAAGGATCCTAGCTCGGCATGCTTGTTAAACTTAAATTACCAGCTGCAGCAAAATAAAAGGTTGGATTCTTTCAGTAAAGGAGCCATTTCAATCTTGCAGCTATTTAACCACTAAAAAAAGATCATGCCATGCCCCAGCAGCGGACAAAGTGCTGCCTATGGAGTTCTTCAGCATGGCTCAAAGCAGTTATAATAATGCTTGGAACTTAGATACCACTTTTCATCTTCAAAGCAGTTTACAAACATTAACTAATTAATCCACACAACATCCCTCAGGCCCACTTGGATCAAAAATGGGGAACTGCATGCTGGGACCTGAATCCTCTGTGGGCCCCAGCTCCAAATTAAAGATGAGCAATCTGCTCTTTTTTTTTTTTATTTTTTTCTAAATAGACTCCTGATATATTGCCAATGCAGCCCTCTGTTGGGCAACATTTGGATGCCCCCAGCTTTAATCTCTATTAAAGTATCATGCCCCAGTCTGCCTTTGTTAATTTTGGATGTCTTGGAATCTATTAAACGTGGCAAAGTTTCTTGAGCTTTTAACAAAGCTTTAGCTTTGAAAATTCATCTTCTTTTGTCTTCATTCTAGCTGGCTTCCACACAAAGATCTTTTAGATCAGATAGATACTGAAGTTTTCCGTTGTTGTTGACACATTAACCTTAACTATTAACATATTCAGCATGATTTTCTAATATTTAACATCGCTTTGGAAGTGGCACATAACTGTTGCTCTTTAGAAAGTCAAAGAGCCAGCTCCTCCTCTGATGCAAACTGGACTGCCAGTTTACAACAGCCCAGGAACTGGCCCAAGAAGTTTAGCAGGGAGTTGGCAGCTATTATGACATTGTGTCAGACTGAGTCAGGAGACTGGCTGCATCCACCTCCAAATAGGAACATTAGCATTTAAAATAAATAGAATGACACTGTAAACCAGCAACTCGAAAATAAGCATCTGCAAAAGGATCTTGGGGAATGACATCAACAGACAAAAGTGTCTGCTCCCAGTGGGAAACGAACACCAAAACAGCAGCGGAATGCTCTTAAACTAATCATTACATTGCTGGACTTGGGAATGGAAAATACTACAAAAAGGTAGTACATTGAAGCACTGTTACAGAGCATAAAGGGTTCACAGTCCATCTTGGAAAGCAAAGCCATTTGTGTTCCCTGACTGAATAAGATGCCAACTTTCTCAGAAAGAGCCTAAACTAAAATAGTACCTATAGTATACCTAAAAAATTCTGGGTGGAAAATAGCTGACCAAACCTCAAATATGCTAAAACTTCAGCATCTGCACACAAATCCAAATTTCCCTCTCCTTTGCACAGGTTTAAATGTATAATTAAATCCACCAACTTAGCTGGTGGTTTTCCAAAACAAAGTGGATGTTGGATTGGACTCTGGCTGCAAAGATTTATATCTATACACATTCCTATTTTGATTTCCAGTTTCCTCAAATGTTTGAGGAATGGTGACATTTAATTAAGAAACTCTGGGGGGGCTGTTTGTTTGGATTCCAATCATTAATCATGTGAAACTTCACTGTACCTGTAGTGTCGGGAAATCTCTTCTTCCACCTGGGTGGTAAAGTCACATTTGGTACATGAGTGTTCTTTGTTCTCCTTGAGCGTCAGCAGCCCCTCTGCCCCTGGCAGGGTGTTTGTTTCTGGTTTGACATCAGACGCTTGGCCGTCGTGTGCATTCTCATAGTGGAGCAGGAGAACGTCCACGTCGGGAGTGGAGAATGAGCACTGATGGCACTGGTGTTTGACTCTAGAGCTTCCTGTCACCCCTGGAGACAGGTGCAAAAGCAAGAGAGCACAGTGGGAACAATTACTTTTTCTGCAAGCAAATGGATAAGTAATTTCTCCAAGGTGCTTTTCTGGGCTGCAGAGGCCTCGGGGACAGAACTGACAGTGCTTAATGGTACATTTATGAATGTTGTGTAGCTGCTGATAGTGACGGAGAAGTGGGCCCACCACTATTACATCTGGGCCATGGCTCTTTGAGTACCTAAAGTCACAAAACTGACAGTTGTAGCTTGTCACCATGCTGTCCTCTGCTCCTTTGCTACTCAAGTCTTTCTTTTTTGCCACACTCGCACCCTTTTCTGTCTTTGTCACTAACTCCCCATCTGCATTTTTGGCTAGATCATTCTGGTTAATGACAGATCCTCTAGAAAGCTTATCATTCAGATCTGGGTGAAGGCTTCCTGCCTGGCTTCCCCCATGCTGTTTGCTGTAATGTTCTAATAGTTTCAAAGAGCTGGATGATTCGCAGCTGAAACTGCAAAATTTACACCAGTAGTAACTGGTTGTATCGGTACCATTTTGTCTAGAGGAATCTATTGGCTTGATGGGCACCGAATATCCAACTGGCGTATCATCTCCTGCTTTAACAGTGATTCTGTCTTGCCACTTCCCCAAGTCTCCAGAATCACATGGTCGAAGAGTAGGACTGGATTTATTGGAGTTTTTCTCTGAAGTTTTACCAGTATCAGAGGAGGGAAGGGCTGCTTTCATTTTGTTTGGGTGAGTCTGTAAGAAGTGTTGCTCTAGTTCAGTGGAGGAGTTGCCCATGTAGGTGAAATTGCAGAATTTGCAGCGGAAGTACTTGGTGTTGCCTTGGCAATCTGGAGTTTTCCGCCCAATTCCAATAAAGGTTCCACCTAAAGTAACCTGCAAATAAAGAATAAGGTCATTTTAGCTCCATTGTATATTTATTTATTCAAATAGCAAAGAGTGGAAAGGGGGGAAAAGAGAAATAGAGAACAACTGACTCATAAACCTCTTTTATTAATCATTGCCAGCATTTTCATTCATACTGTGTAAGATGTCATACATATACCCTCACATATTTAACATTTGTTGATTAATATTTTAAATGTTTCTCATAATTGAATATATATTCCATATCAATAAAAAATATATTGATTTGCAGAGACTGAGGCACACGTGCACAAGATTAAATAATGTCATTGACAGAAGATCCAATAATCAGTTCCCATAGCTCTGAACCCTTTGAAACACTTTCCTGGGAGTTTATACCAGATGTAGAAGAAAAAAAACGACCCTCAGTCTTTTGACTTAGATATTTTGATCATATTTGTGCTTTACAGTCAAAGAGAATTGCTTTCTAAATTCGAGCAAGCAAAAATTAAACTTCAAATAATGAATTCAGTTTGCTGTGTTGGGAGTATGACCAATTCTTACAAAGATCATTCCTACATGAGTATCCAATATCCACCAGGATGCCTTTTCACAGAGCCATAGTGGCTGATGTCTCAAACAAAAGGCAGTTTTCTCAAGGATTACTCACTGCAGACATTCTCCAAGGAAATCTTCTGTTCCTCTCATGCACAGAGCTCAATTTAGTAAAAAAGGGATGGAAAAACTACAGTAGAAAAATGGCATGTGGCAAAGAAAACTACCACACCCAAGTCCGTGACATCACTAATTACACACACAAAAAAAATAAGGTAGGTCTACTTAACTGTTCTCATGGTGTCTGAGCAAAATGCTCAGCAGGAAGGGAAGAAGGCTTCCAGGGCTGATGTTATTAAAGCCTGTGTTCTCAGAGCAAGGCAGGCCTGCCCTTCCCAGGAGTGCACCACACCTGCCCCTGACATCAGGGGGAGATTTGCTGCTCCTGTACAACTGGTTTCAAGGCCAAAGAAAAAATCTCTTGACAAAAATGTCACCATTGCACAGCTTCTTTTCCTGAGTAGCAAATAGTGTACAGCTTCCAGAAGACAATTCCCAAAATCCACAGACATCGACTCCTTTGCCATCATCCAGTCTACTCCACATGGTATAGACATGGGTGGAAGCTCCCTTGTGACATATTCTCACTTTTTATACCAGAAAATGTCTTACAGGGAATATAAAATTCAGCCTTGCAGGGTTTGATTTTAATTCTCCCATCCAGTAAGTGCATTACTACATTTCTGCAGATTTCAGTTCTAATGCATTAGGCAAATCGTGTGATTCTTTTTCTTCTCCCTCTCAACAGCTATGCCACAAAGATAATGTGATCACTGTTCATTCAGTATCACACCAAATGGAAAGACTCAGATATACAGAGCATGAAATGTAAACATTTTAAAATGTATATAATATAAATGCCTTTTAGCCATTTAGCTCAGAGAATGAAACGCTATCCTTTGCATCTCATCAGAATTGAGCATGTATAGTGAGGCAATGTGAAATACTAAGCCATGATATAATGAGCTGCTGCTATTCAGCCTTCTGTTCTTTTTTCTGTTTGTTTTTTTCCTTAAGGAAGCAAAATCCCCATGCACTGCTTAAAACTTTTCTTTAAATAAACTTAAAATGGCTTTCTGTTTGTTTAGGAAACATTTCTCATTAGGCAATGGTGAGTCAGACAGCCAAATGATTAGGACCTAGCTTTAATAACATTGTCACTTTTAACTGGGGCTCCGCATTCTGCTGTCAAATAATGAACTTGGTTTTGAAGAGGTTCTTTGCAAAAGGGATGTTTAACAGGTCTTCTGTACTGCAGGAGTTACCTCCCTTTATTTATTTTATGGCAAGCAAAATTGGAGACAAAGCGATGCTGAGCCTCATCCAACTGGTAACAGTGGGATCTGTGCCTGCTTTCCAGTATCTGGCACTTCAGGTCTCCATCCACTGCATTATTTCGATGTTCAAAGTCTTAGTGATGTCAAAAGACAACTTAAAGAAGCACTGATGGAATTACAGTAAATAGAAAGTAATAGCAGTTCACTGCATGATTACCTAAGTTGCAAGGTGATCTGGTTTCATTCATTTAATTAGATACGTATGTTTGTTCTACACATGCACAAAAAACTGACCAAAGTGATTTACCTTAAGTGGCTCTAATGAGTAAATACATTCATTACTCTCAGCTGTCCAGCCACAGAGTTACAGATGACAAACCAATTTTGCAGATATTCTGTGGACACCAGTTACAAACTCTGAGTGACAATAATCCCAGCTGCTATTCATTGCTAATTACTTTTATTTCAGAACATTGGGAAAACATATCAGTACTAGTATTTTCTACAGAGGACTGTAAATCACATAATTTCTGTAACTTGTGCTAATCCTGCTTAGTGGTCTACACAGCAAGTTTGTGTTCCATGCTAATACATCCTTCTCTGCATCACAAGAGGATAAAGTAGAACTAAATATTCCCACAGTGCCTGTGTTAAGTTCTTGTAATGTGGGAGACACATACAATTTTTACACCACTCAAATGTAATTGATTACCAGTTACTGGTTTGGCATTTCCCTGAATACCTGCCACAATTCAAAGTAATACATTGCATTACATCATGTATGTGAAAAGTAACTCAGGGTCATTTTCATGTTATTACACTCAAAAGCTTCTTTTCATATGTAAGAAAGCCCATTGAAAAGCTCCATGAGGGTCATCATTCAAAGACTACTACAGAAACTTCTTTCCATGCAGAGATTGGGAGAAGCACTCGAAGTGACAGCATAAACTGAATCTGTTTCAGCTTTCAGCCTGCCACATTTGGAAGAAACCCACACATTTGCAGAACTATTTGGATTCCTGCACTTTGCTCAAGTCTTAGCTTCACTTTCAGATTTTTCAGTTACACATTGTACCTCTATGTACAGGCACTAACCTTCTTCACTGGCGATGTAACTGTCCTTCATCTACTGCTCTGATCTGCCCCACAAAGAGGAAAAGTAAAGGAGAAGGAGAAAGTGGAATATGCACAGATGGATGGATGGATGGATGGATGGATGGATGGATGGATGGATGGATGGATAGATGGATGGATAGATGGATGGATAGATGGATGGACAGATAGTAGATAGATAGATAGATAGATAGATAGATAGATATTGAGGTATACATAGTATAGAAATCAACATCCACATTTCTGTGTGGTATCAAAAGTGATAGATTCTTGTATTTACTCCCTTTTTTCATTCTGTTCCAAACAAAACTTAATCTCCTGCTTTGTTCTAACAGAGTTACATTTCCTTAAGTAGACACTTCTTCCCAACATAAAAAAGAACCTAAACAAAAGCAATGCTAAAATTCTACAATTCTGTTCTAGCACTGGAGTCTGAACTGCCAGCTGAAACAGCTAGTGGCAGTCAAGAACACAGGTACAGTTTGCAGAGGAAATGTAGGAGAAACTATAGATCAACAGTTCTCTCAACACACAAAGGAGAAAATTAATCTTCACAATTCTCTTTTTAAAGAGAACCTAACATACTATTTCAGACTGTGGAAACATGATCTAATTCTTCCCTTCACTGTCATTTGCTTATGAAACCTTGGGATTATCACTTATTTCTGCAGCATCTCAACTATGGCAATAGAGTTCTAATTAATTATTATGCTGTATGAAAAAAAACCCCAGATATTAGAATGAGTTCTCCATTCTTGTGCTGGATCTGGTTGCACTGATATTCTTTAAAAGTTGCCCTTCAAAGCCATGTCTCACTTTGGTATTATACTGAAATATATTTCACAGTAAGATTACCATAAACTCAAAACTCTTAATCATTAAGTTTATTCATTAATGAGGAAAATTGTCAAAATCTGAAGCTCATGTGTTAATACTATAGCTAACTAATGTTAACTAAGCTATCTCTTGTTATACCACACACATTTCCAAAAATAGCCAGAAAAAGAAGAAAAGATAACAGGATAATTGACAGTGTTTCAAGATGTACTTTCTAAAGTATGTTGGCAAGTACTTCAACAAAGCTGTGTAATTGCACTATATGTTTCCAACAGATATGTCTACATTACTTTAATTAGTCAAGACAATGATTTCATAGAATAGATGGACTTGGGAAAAGAGACGTACTTTCTTCTTTCTTTTCAAAAACGTGGTTTTGATTTTTATTTTGCTCTTGATCCAAATGCTACCCTATTCTCCCTCCTCCTTTTCAAAATTCAATCCTACATTCCATCACGCCAAAGCAGTTTACAAATACTTCTTACAGAAACTGAAAAAAATCACCAAGGAAGAGAAAATCTGCCAGCTCCTGTAATCATGTATTTCATGCAGAAAATTCTACCAGCAGAAACTATATCCACATAAGAGATTCAACCACAAGGATTACATGCTCAGGGTAAAGCTGTCTTTGACCCCTGGCTTCTTCTGCAACTCCTGATTAGAATCCATCTGCACTGGAACATCAAACGTTAATGATTTTTTTTTTTTTTTGTCTTACCTGGGTTACATCTTTGGCTAATCAGGAGGTGAAAGGCTCCAGATCCCTTACCAATCTTCTGAGCCATCCAGTCTGCCTTTGCAATTATTCTTAATCTTCTAATCCTAAAATATTTTCTAATGCTCTTATTTTTTCATTTGCTTTGTGCAATATAGAATCCAGAACATTTTAACCATCCCACATTTATGAAGTTCTTCATGTCATGCAGGCCAGAACAGATTCCTGGCTTTCATGCAAGTTTGTGTAACACCACCCAGTTCTCTAACCTCCCCAACGGAGAATTCACTCCCTCTCACTCACTCTCTTTCTGTGCTTTATACTAGGAGAATCTTCAGAGTATATTCTTAAAACTATTTACTGTGATTAATTTACAGGTACATAAATGTATGTTGCACAAGGGAAGCAAAAACTCAGGGCAAACTCCTGGGTTTCTGAGCTGTTCGTACTTACCAAAACAAGAAAGCAAACTACTGGATCACATTCATTCAAAGTAAGTGCATTCTTCTTGAGATTTATTCTGTTGCCATTGAACACAACACAGTTTTTGTGTCATTAGAATTTTACAAGTATTTTTAAAACAAAGACTGTGACAGAACAATAACAGAACTTAAATTAAGGTCAGGAGACCAGATGTGCAAAACCAACAAAAGAAAGAAAGAGAAAATCAAGACTTTCATTTGCTAACTAGTGCTACTAGACTAGTATCTAAAGAAGCACCATTCCTTCTATTCTCTGTAGATAAAATTACCAGACAGTTCCTTGACTACTGTAAACTCACACAGACTTACAGGCTTAGAGGCAAGCTCACACCGATTTATACCAGAAGAAAACCTAGCTGCTTTCCTTTTTCCCCAGGAATTTTAATTTTTGAGCTCTCATTCTTTCTGTAGGCTATCTTAGCAGTTTATAACTGTAAATATAAGCAATAATATTACTAGTCTCACCAACTGTTTTTATAGCAGCTCTTCAAACACTACCAAATATCCCTGCAATAAGGTAAGGAATATCAACACATAAACAACTTCACTTTGAAGGCTGTGAGTATATATCACATCAGTTATTCCACAAACTGTCCATCTGAATATTCTAATATTAGAATAGACAGACTACTTCCCACTGCAAGGTGGCTAAAATAGCTTATTTCTGCCACAGAGCAAGGCAATGTTCCCAGGCACTTACTATGTAGCAGTTGACATGCTGTAAATCACTGTCTTTCATTCTGAAGAGTAAACTTGCAAATATCTCCATAGAAGTGATATAAAGAACTTCTACTGCATATAATCGTACAAGTCATTAATTAGCAGTTATTGTCAACATAGAAGTTAAATACCTCTTCCATGTGTTTTTTCACAAATTTATAAATATGTGTGTATGCAGTTATATACGCATAAGAAGCAAATATATGTATAGATGCTCACAAGCAAATGCATTTGGACTTCTTTATACGCGTGATTTACCACCACCAATTTCTGTGCCTGCCACCATTATTTTTTTTCATGTCAGTTTTTAAAAGGGATGACTGAATCCTGTGCTTCTGAGGAGTGGCTCTCTCAAGTGTGCAAGGCAGCCTCCAAGCCTGACCATGACCCAGAAATAGGAATCAAAATAAACAGGTATGCCCATATGATAGTTTTCAGTTATCAGGAAAGTCCCTAGGGGGTCTGTAACATGGCTGACATGAAATGAGCCTTGTGCAACATCCACCTTCATGCAAGTTCTGTTCTAACATATGCTGCAAAACCTACCATTGCACATTCTAGTCCACAAGATCAGGATACATCATATGCAGCAATAGTTGTTCAGTTTATTTCTATCTAATTCCTGTATTATGGACAGTTGAGCCAAAGTCAGTGAGACAAACGATATTAAATTTGGATCCATTTGTCTAAGCATGCAAGGAAAATTAAATTCATTCATATACATGTCTCTGTTTGCTAATATCAACCAGTTATGTACCTGTGTCACCTTCTAGGAAGCCCACTGGATGACAAAGAATTTTTAGGAGGTTTGATTTGCTAATAAGACAAAAGAAAATGCTGCACTTGTTTAGGCTTCCAATCTGTAATTCTCACTTCAGCTGTAAGAGTCCTTTTGCCAAAATCACCAAAACATAAACAATGACCTTTATCATGAAAAGTGCTGCTGATTATAACTGTACCCCTAAAAAAACTACTTTTTTTTTAAGTCTTACCTTTACAGCTTCATAGTCAATCTAATCATTAACATAAGTGCAGGCGATAAAAAGCAGAACATACTAAATAAAATCACTGTTTCTCATTCGGCTGAATCCTAGTTGGACTAGATTTTATACTACTAGTCACATGTCTAACCTGAGAACAGAAAATATGCCAGATTTGATACACTGAAATCCACACCACTAAAAACTTCTCATGACATAACACCATGTAGACACATGGAACTCACCAGTGATATATAAAGGACACAACAGGAAAAGCTTTATAGACTCTGTGAGGGCACTTTACCACTTTCCAGGATACTGAGCAGCCTACTGGCTGAACATCCAGAAATGTTTTCTGTTACTGTGAAAATCCTGGAGAAGTTGTTAGCCTTATTCATTATATGTACTTTATATACGTATGTATGTATATATATACACATATATATATATGTATGTATATATATGTATGTATATATATATACATATATATATATGTGTGTGTGTGTATATATATATATATGTGTATATATATATATATATATATATATATATATATATACGTATATATATATACACACACTTGTATTTATATATTATATGTAACCAGTATGTGAAGGGAGGTGGTTCTCCCCCTCTACTCCACTCTCATGAGACCCCAGCTAGTCCATCTGGGGATGGGTATCCAGCTCTGGGGTTCCCAGCATAAGGCAGCCATGGACCTACCTATTGGAGTGAGTCCAGAGGAGGCCATGAAGACAATCAGGAGGCTGAAGTACCTTTCCTATGAAGACAGGCTGTTCAGCCTGGAGAAAAGAAGGCCTTAGGGAGACTTTATAGCAGCCTTCCAGTACCTAAACAGCCACAAGAATACTACAGAGGAACTTTTTGTAAGGGTATGTAGTGACAGAACAAGGGGTGACAGCTTCAAACTGCAAGTGGATTGGTTTAAATAAGATATTAGGAAGAAATTCTTCACTAGGAACACAGTGAGGCACTGGAACGGGTTACCCAGAGAAATTGCAGATGCTCCACTCAGAGATGCCCAATCCCTGGTTGCGTTCAAGGCCAGATTGGATGGGCCTCTGAGCAACCTGGTCTACTGGAAGATGTTCCAGCCCATGGCAGGAGGGCTGGAACTAGATGAGCTTTAAGGCCCCTTCCAACTCAAATCATTCTGTGATTCACATGTGACAAAGTATTAGGTTGAGTGGTATAGGACAACTCTTACAATACTGGATGTCTACAACCTCTTATTCTGTGGGGTAGTAGATAATGCAGTAATTTCTTCCTTTTCTTCCCCCATACCCCCAGGTGCATTCAAATACAAGCAACAAACTTAATGATGGTGTTAATCATTCCATGCATTTTAAGAAATTTGTCTTCTTATATGTCTGTCTAGATTTAAAACCATGAAACAATCAAAATCAAGAGGACTAAATTAAAAAAAAAAGGGGGTTTTGTACAGCCTCAATCTTTTTAATGGCTGAATAGAAGGGGAGGTAGATCTGTGCCAATGAGCTCCAGAACCAGGGCCATGCTGAGCAGGAAGCACCACAGAGGTAGCATACACACTATGAAGCAACCATAAGAACTGCTGAGTACTGCAGTATGTCTTTATTCATGGCTGCATAAATACCCTTCTCCCTTGGGACATGCCATCTGAAACCCTTACCTGAACGCAGACATTTCTGTCCTTTCTTTGAGGGACACTATTCTCTTTTAAAACACCAGGAAATGGGGTCACGCTCCCTTTTACACAATAGCCTAATGGCTTGAACACTTGCTCAGGAAACAGGAAAAGTGGGTTCCTTTCCTTGCTCTGTCAGAGGGGATCCAAGTCTGCTTCTTCACCTTTGCTGGGCATGTCCTACGCCTTAGCTACAGGCTGCTATGTGCAAGACGCCACTCTCCAATCTTCCTGTTGAAGCTGTCCCACTTACCACTCATAAAAAGATTAGGGGTTAGAAAAGAGACTGCCTGCTCTCTACTTGCCAGCAACTTGCCTATCTTCAGACTTTAACATACACATTAAAGAGTCATTAAATCAAACAGAGAAGGAGACTTAATCATATAGCAGCAAAGGCAATAGCTTTCAGCATCATAGCTGTTAACTTAGTCACATGAATTTTACTTTAAGGGAAGTCTTTAGATCCAGTATAAAGGCTACTGCTTTAGGCACGTCCACAAAGGCTCAACACGTACACAGGCTCAAATATCCAGCAAGACAAAGTTGCCCATAGAGATTGATCAATTAACTAAATGTGAAGAAAAAGTAATGGGGGCCACATCAGCAAAAGATCCATTGAACTCACTTAAAATATTATTTTGGTAAAAGCTATAAAGCTGATTAACACATTCCCTGGGAATTCAGAGATGTGATAGTGAATGCTTTCTGAAATCTATACTGGCAAGAAAGTTAATCTCCCAGAAACAGCTCAGTGATTTTACCCAATCCTATGGAATTTATTATAACTCAATGAACCAAAAATCTTTGAAGAGAAAAATGGGAACAAAGAGTACAAGAGATTTTCAACAGAAAATAACATTTTCAAAAATGACAAAGGAATCTTGTTGGATTAAATATTCATATCGAGTAAAAATTTTCACAATAGGAATGCCAGAATGATTATATTATTTACACAGTTCCCAGACAAATCCTCTTTAGGTACTACAAAACACACTCCCAATATCTGAATACCTGTACATGAAGCCAAATGTATATCCCCAGTTTTGCTGATTACACCCCCTAAAAGTTGCATTTAGGTTTGCATTTAGGTCTTTTTTGCTGTGGGTGAGGTTTAACTTCATTTCTGTGATACAGTCCAAAAATGCATTTGATTTCTTTTTCCAGGCCCTCAGCAAATGGACACATCCCAAGATCTCTACAGATAGGATAGGAGATACTGTATTTTCCTGCACTGACATTTTCTCATTGCTTTTTGTTTGCCTTTGTTATGAATGCAAACTATGGGGTTCTATAACATCCCTCACTACTACAAATCTTCGTACACCATCATCTCCAACTGACTACTGTGAGCCAGATCAAAGTCAGTCATCTTCATCCTCTGGTTTCTGTGCCCAGTTCCATGGCCTGAGACCATAAATCTATCAATAACTTCCAGTCCAACTACAACAGAACAGTTTGCTAAGTGCAAGGGGATCAATAAATCAGATCCTAAGCCCAGTTCCTTACTATTTCAAGTTAATTACAAAGGGATTATTTTCATTTAGCCCAGTACCTATACAAAATCATAGTGTTAACATGAACCAATTATTCAGGTTCAATTCCCTCTCATGTTACACAGGAGATTGACTGAACCAGTTTTAACTGGAGCACCAATCAGTACGATCGCTTGTTGTGGTGGGAAATGCCAGCCACTCAGACACATGAGAAAAAACCCTCCAAAATGGATACAGGAGCAATATAAACATGTGCGGGTGCAAAGGGGATTTTCAAATGTTCTTTTACTTTGTTTAGGAATCTCACAAAGCTGCTATGAATCAGGAGTGGGGGAGGAGAAAGAATAAAAATATTAATCAGTTACTTATCTTCTGACATGTTCTGGATCAACATCTGGTGCATATGCAATTGATGAAATATGACATTTGCCACAAAAGCTTATTTAATCTTCTATTCCCAAACTGACCAGGGGAAACATGCACCCTTAAAAATTAAGTTTCTAGATCCAGGGTTTGTTTGTTTTATTTTTTTTTTCAAATAGCCAACATTGTATAGGCTGTCTGTTCTATTTTGGAAAATGCTTTTGTCTGAGAAAAGACTGATCTTAAGTAGATTGTCTATGGGCTGTTTCCTACCGCTTTTTGTCTCCCCTGCAGTATCTTACTGCCAGAGTTTAGTAGACAAGGATAGTCTAGGTTCAGCTGTTTTATTTCTCATTCTATCAGTTCAAACCAAGATAGCTCACACATCTGTTTTATTTCTGAGAGCACTGCAAAGGAAAAGCATCCAGCTCATTCTAATCAAGCATAAACTTTGCTATAAATAACTGAGGACCTAACGAAACAATTGTTTGGAGGAAATGAAAGTGTGTTTAGAAACTCAAATTCCTCTATACTGTATGTCTGAGCTGTTTCAGTTTGAATGTCTTCCTGACAGCATGGATCAGTTGCTCTAAGATGCTGTCCCTGGAGTCAGCAAACTGAAACTATAGCAGGAAATCCAGGTATTAACATCATACTATGTGCTAATTATAAATCATCATTTCACAATCTGACATTATTCTCTTCTAACCTCTTTTAACTACATCACGTATTTGCTTTCTAATCAGAGTTTGACAGGAGTGTCTGACATGAGACAGGATCTTTTAGTAAGACAGCAGTTCAAAGATTGCAGCTTTTACACATAGCAACGACTGTTCCACAAAGAAAATAGAGTTTCTTTAAAAAGAGGGAAAGCTTAAATCATTTGAAAAACTTCCAAGTTCCTGACTTGTTTTCTGGTTTTGGTTTCTTCCTTGAAGTTAGATGTTAGCCATCTTAACTTGTCTTGCAAAATTTCTATCCTATAGCTACGGTTTCTGCAAACATAATTAAATATTTTCACTTTTCTACCTTTTTATTTAAAAATACCCTGGGAGATTTATCAGGTGATTAGTACAATGTTTCTATGCATGCAGTCACGTGATAATGGATGGACATTTGGGAAGGTATTGCATGCAAACTTCATTACTTTGGTTTAATTTTTCTTAAAATCTGAATTTTTGTATCATATAGAATACTGAAATATCCTACTTTATCTCTCAGCTCAATCTAAGGATTTTTTTTAAAGCACCATGAAATTTTTAAGCTAATTAAATATTAGTTGATAAGAAGCTAACAGAGAGTCCATGAAAAACTTTTGATCTTTACTCTTTCATGGTAATGGTAAGATTTTTTCCCCAGCAGTATCTGTAGTTTTTTCCTGCTTCAACTAGATGAGAATGACTGAGGCAATAATCCTTTTCTTACAGGCTTACTAACGCGAAGGACGGCATGGATAACTGTTACATTTTGAAATGTTTTAAATATCCATTGTGTATCCTATTCTTCTGGCACTAGAAAATTTCAGAGCTGCCAAGACCTGCCATTTATTTTATCTTAATAAAGAATCAATAAGCCAAATCTTGACTCACAGCAGATGATAATTTAGGATTACATTTTTAATTTCCAGCTGCTGTCTTTTGTCTATCTGGTTGTTATTTTTCATTATTATTTGCTCTTTTCTTTCCATGACAGTAAATCCTTCAGATATGATTACCAATTCAGCCATTTGCCTGTTTGCTGAATGAGATCTCTTGCTATTGATTACCATAACGACTAAATCCAACACAGAAATGTCACTGGTCAAAAAGCCAAACACTCCTCTACTGTACAAGATGCTCAGCAGACCTGCATGAAGCCTGGCTAAAACAGACCAAAATGGTCCTAGAGGCTTAAGCAGGTTATATGAGATACAGTAATCAGGTAGGTAGGAAAGGATTTGCAGCTGAGAAGGCAGTGGGCAGAAGCGGGGAGGCTGGGAGCATACAAACCTGCACATCGTAAGTCCCATTTAATAAGACAGGCCTCTGGGAGTTGATGTCCTGCAGTACCCCTGAAAGCACAGTGCGGTTGACTTTCTGGAAGTCTTTGGAGTGGCTGAATTGCACCATGTTGTGGAGAGCCAAAATTTTAGTGTCAAGCTCAGCATCCTGCCTGGTGCGGTTGTGCAGTCCTAGGTGGTACTTGCGGAAGTGTTTGATGAGATCTGTGGGGTCGTTCCCATAGTAACCATACCCACAGATGTTGCATTTGAAGTCCTGAAGCTCTGGAGACAGAGGCGCTGTATCTGGATTATCATTTACCAACAAATCTGCTTTTGATTTGTTCAGCCTTAAACCCCCATCTGAAGGCACTTGTGGGTTTTTTGAGGCCATGGGGACCGGGCTTGAGCCTTGGCCATCAGTTTGACCACTTTGCACTTGCACTGTTTCATCTGAAGCTTTTGGCGACATCTGATGCTCCTCGTTTGTCTCCGCTGCATCTCCTGACGGGGTACAGACCACATCTTGGGTGTCATCTGCATCTGATTTTTGAGGAGACTTCAAGGGCTGACAGATTCCCCCAACAGCTGGAGATGAGAAAGCCAGCATATTTCTGTCTGTCACCTCATCATGAGGGAAGGATGGAACATTTCCGCCCTTATTGTGGCTTTCATAATTGAAGCCAGCCTTTTCACTCAGCACTGAGCTTTTCAAGTCCTTTTTAACACTGGAAGATGGCTCTTGGACATGCATGCAAAGTTCCTC
The DNA here is from genome assembly GCF_963662255.1 of Cinclus cinclus. Lineage (NCBI taxonomy): Eukaryota > Metazoa > Chordata > Aves > Passeriformes > Cinclidae > Cinclus > Cinclus cinclus. The sequence goes on from NC_085046.1 coordinate 137,169,584, forward strand.
CTTGTTACTTAACTCTGCCGCATCACCCTGGTCAGTGTTTTCTTGCATCTGCTCTGCAGAAAATTCTTTTTTCCTTCCAGACTCTTCACTTTCAGTACCTGTAGACTCAAGGGTCTGTACCTCACCTTCACTAGCAACGTTTCTTAGAGGGGGATTCTTTTTCCGGACCATATCTACCACAGAAAAAGAAATAAGAAAGAAAAAAAAAAAAAGGAAAGAAAAGAAAAGAAACCTATAGAATTATTCAAGATATACAAGATACGTAACAGACTACACACCTGACACTTTCAGCATTCTGAACTACATGAATACATTGAGTACATTAACTTCTCAGCAAATTTTTGTTGAATAGGTTTTAAAATTATGCAGGAAACTTTAAAAAAATTAGCACACTAAACTTAACTAAAAAGAAAACTATACAAAAACCTACAAAAACACTTCCATGAGAGTCAGTGAATTGCAGGTTTCATTATCTTTTGGGATGATAATGGTCTGGCAGGAAGAATTTTAAATTAATGCTTTTTTTAAAATAATTTTTGAAAACTATGGGGAAAAATAATTTTTTTAAGTCTAATGTTCATACACAGTACAACTACATATAATGTAGCTTTGCAAAAATACACCTAAAAGACATAATCTTAGGAAGAACTTAAACAAGTTATTAGGAAGAAAACAGATTTAGTAGAGTAAGTACTTGAGGTTTCAGAGAAAGTATTTTCCTAAGCAGGTATCAGTTTCTCTATAGCAAAAGTTCCCCCTCCTACTGCCCATAAACTTCAAACAGGATTATACAGATATTCTAGAGTCTGGCCCCACAGTCCATTATTCACATAATTAGTTCTATTTGCCAAACAAAGAAAAACTAACTTTATTAGGAAACCCATTGTCAATAAAACTTTACAGGCCTGTATCCAGACATTTGACATCACTGTGCAGCTGAGCCAGGATCTGCCCTGAAAACACCTGGAATCCACATGGATCTAATCAGCCAAACCTTCCTCTGTTCAGTCCTCCTTGCAGACACAGCCACTACTGCTAAATCTGCAAGCACACTTCCAGGATCCATTTAAGAAAGCTGAGACAGGACAGCAATAAGGATCAGAGAGACAGAGGGAGTGTGCCACCGATGAGTTAGCTGCTTTCTAAATGGGGGAGAATATGGAAGGACAAGTAATCGCACTATGCAGGTACTCAGTCAAATTCCTCATCCACTTCACCTTCCCCACCCTATTTAAGAGAAAATATATATATGAAACTCCTCTGCTTTCTCAACTGTGTGGTTCTGGATTTGATATTCAGCACCAGCTGGTTTGATCCATTTGTGTTCTCATGCTAGCTATGGGCAGAAGACAGATGTGCCCCAACATTTCTATGCTCTTAATCTTTGCCAATGCTGTATACAAGGATGGATGTTTCTCTTTGCCAAATTGTGTGTGGTCTGGTGGCAGCAGCCTGCAGTACCACACATGAGATGTGAGCTACAGACTCAAGTCTGAGCTGCCATTCTCAGGCCAGCCCTGGCTGGGCCCTACAGAGGCACTGGAGAGGCACACTGCTCTGCCAAGGGAGGACCACCTGGTGACTCTGGGAGCAGCACTGATGTGCTCCAAATGGCGCTGCATCCAGACCTTCCATAGCCATGGACAACCTTCTCAAAACAGAAGACTTTGAGAAGCAAGGCTGGTGACAGAGGTTAAAAATAAAAGAACAGGCATCTGTATATCCTCTTATTTCCATCTGCTCCACATGAAAGGGCACTATATGCTCTGTTGATAAAAACAGACAACTTCTTAGGGGAAATGTTCAACTTGTGTCTTGGGCTGGCTCTGTTGTCTTTGTGGTTGAGCTGATCCACAAGCAGCATGGGCTACAGCAAGGCAGCTTTCACACAGAATGCCAGCTCATGTTACAGAAATTTTGACACTCCGTGTGGTCTTAATAGGTTTCTTAAATGCCTACTGCAGTTCCTTACTGTAGAAGACACATATGCTTGGGAACCAAATGTCTTCTCTTTGATATCAACTACACCTACCAGGGGAGGTTGAACTAAACTGGACTTTGTTTTCCCCCAATAACTTCTGAACCATGAAGTTGCTCAGAACTCAGAGAAATATTTTCTGCTGTGGTAAGAGAACTATGACAATATAGGTTCTGCCTACTAAAACAACATGCACACATACGCAACTCAAGGTATGAAGACAGTCGTCAGTGTTTCTACTTCTCTGTGAGACTCCATGAATGCTCTTGGTTAACACACTAAAGATATCTGTGAATATCTGTGTTCGGTGTTCAGCTAAGTATGTATTTTTCTCCTGGTTACATGTCCCAAACCATTTTTAAAATAAATCCCTTCCATTTAAACGCAATTCGTGGCAGATGACAGAGAAAGTCCTGAAAGCACAGTGAAGAAAAATCAGAAATTGAGAAACTAAACATCGTGACTGTTACCTCAGTCAAAATTAAACAAGACTAAATGCAATGTTCTCAAATGTTTTTGTTACAGATATTTTTGGCAGATAAGGAAGGCTTAGAGATTTGCTATCTTAATGACAACTGACAGAAGAGAGTCAGAGAAAAGGATAGAAAAAGTGTCCCTTTAAAGAAAAGAGAAATCTGGAATGTATGCAGGCTAACTGGACAGTAGATCTAGCTACTTTAGTTCTAATTTTCCCAATACATTTGTGAGTCTGGGTTGTTAATGGAGGGGAAAAAAGAAAATTGTATCTGCCTAATGGAGCTTTTTCATGCAGTATTCTACACTTGGAGAAAGAAAGGAAAGAAGAAAGAAGATAACACTGACTTCCTTAAGTTGAATTTAAAAGTATTTTCCCTTTTTTTCTCTTTTAGCTTTTGAAAAATCATCTGTCATTTATTTGCTTGATATCCACTCAAGGGGACGGTAAGAAAAGACACAGGGATTTTTTGTTGCTGAAATTCCACCACTATCATTTTTCAGAGACATATTATGTAAATAAAACTACATTTGCAATACTCCTAAATTGAAGAAACCATCCCCTAGCAAGTCATAAGTTAGATATAAAAAGAATATAGCCACTCTGAAATTATTATCTCTAAGACAAATAACAGATTGCACAATGTTTTATTGTGTGCCAAGAACGTTTTTGGTTAACAATTTCACTTGAAAAAATAGATCACATACTTGTAAAATCATACCCAGCATTGACTTCATAAGGCATGTGGCTTTAGAGTGCTTTTTACAATTATTAATTCTATTAGTCAACTAGCAGGCGGGCTAATGCAATTGTCTTAGAAGATGCACGGAAGACACAGAAGACATTTTGAGAGCTGATCTGTATATCTGCAAAACAAAACAAAAAAAAAAGGTTTTCCTTCCTAAATCATGCATTCAAAAATGGTGTTTACTTAAAAACATTATTATACCTATTGTACATTCCCATGCACCTATTACTGGGCACTATACAAATAGAGTCTGCTGTTCTCTATTTCCCTCAGACATCAAAAATCCCATAGCTCTCTTCTCCTCTGACACACATGCTCTGGGGTGCGCGCGCCCACACACACACACACACACTCACACAAAAAGACCAAAAAAACTCAGAGATAATGTTTACCAAACACAAAGTCTAAAACAAGTTTAAAGTAACTGTTGAAAATGAGCTGTAAAAAGAAATTGTCTTAAAAATTCACACGAATCATCATGGGACTGGCCTAAAGGGATAGTTAATGGCATCTAAATAACTCCATCAGCAGTTGTAAGTTAACCTCTGCTGGCTGCCTTCTGTTCCACTTCAAACAGAAGTAGTGGTGCTACTTTTGTTGTTAGCAGGCAACTTCCCACATCTCTGCAATGCCATAGCAATAGTAAGCATGGGTGCTAGTGAAGAAATCAAGTGAAGAACAGGCTTTGGGACTTAACTACCTTTTCATCACTGAAAATAGTGATCTGCCAAAAATAAAAGAACTACTAAGACTGATGTGAATGAAAGGACTTATTGAGCTGAGGGAATTTTGGATAAGGCCCAGGTTGCACCTATATGTACTTTCCCTTAAAAACAGCCAAGGCTACTCTAGGTAGTTCATATATCTGCAAGATACAATTTTCTATTCAACAGTCACTCACATCAGTTTATCCCTGGAAACAAAAACTTCTGCTAAACTCAGTTTGTAATTCAGGATAATGAATTACCATAGTGACTACTGTACTTCTTAAAAAAAAAAAATCTGGTAATCAATAGCTTCTTAAGAGTGGTGAAGATAATGGCTAATTACCTGCTGATCACCAGCTCCCCAGCGGGTCATTGTTGTTGCTCATTACTTTTACTGAATGTGATGGCTTGTCATCAAAGCCTATTGCAACAGAATGGCTGTTGCCTGGTGCTTGTGCTGCAGGTTTAGGTCAGATCTTAGTCATATGCTCTTTTTAACAGAATAATCCATCTAGAAATAGGTTTGAATTTTATGAGATGCCACTGACTAATCTTTGTGCAAGTAGATGCACAAGCAGATGAAGAGCAAACTGAGTCAAGGGTATACGAAAACTGTGATATTATCAGTTAATATGCTGCAGCAACAAAAAGTTAAATGAAAATACACTTTCATATTCAACAGGCTCAAGTAGGACATCTTTGTTAAGGGATAGTAAAATTAATACTTTTTACACTCATATATATTACACACCCACACGAAGACATATAATGCACATACGGTGCTTGAACATCAATCATTTTCCCAGAATAATGCAGCAAAAAATCATTAACTCTCAGTGTCTCAGCTTAATATATGTGCAATACTTACCTATCTCACAGGAGTGTTGTGAGGCTTAATTAATTAGTGACTGTAAAGCACTTTGTGATCCTCTAATGAAAGGTGCTACATAGCACAAAGTATTATTAAAATCATTAGGACCACAAAAAAGCCCTGTGGAATTCCAGCCTACACTGTCTGTTGGGGTTGGGAGTGATCTTATTATTAAAAGGAGACCATCAGACTAATTTTCATAATTTTTTTCAAGATTTTTCCCCCCTTTGCTGTTGTGATAGCACGTTAGTAACTAGAAATTTAATCTTTATCATCTTAATAGCATATACTCATGTAGTTTGTTACTGCAGGGCTAGAGAAGAGAGCAGGGCTTTTGGCATTCATCTGGCTTTCCCTTTTAAGAAAAAAAAAAAAAACAAAAAAAAACTGAGAGATTGAGAGACATATTTTGACACCTCTTCCCACACTCCACTCCAGCAGGACAGCCGATCATGTGAGATCGCGGGATACTTGCTATAGCTGCATGGGAAAATAATGCTGTGGTTTTATTTTCTCTCCTTTTTAGACTTCTTTTTCTTTCACAAAAGAAAAAAAAAAGGAAAGATAAAAAAAGAAAAACAGAAAAAAAAAAACAAGACACAAAACAAAACCCAGTTTATTACACATAAATACACTACAAAGACTGTCTGCTGTTCTTCATATAAAAACCCCTAAGTGTTCAAAGTGCCAGCTTCTATCGAACACATAAAGTCCTGATCAACCCGGAGCCTCCTCCCTGCTCTCCATGCAGCAATCGAGCAGCTGTAAGGCACACGAGCTCCAAAGCCCGAGCGCTCCTGTTTTGAGACTGAATTTCTGGGAAAGCGTCTCGGCGGCTCCATCCCTGCGGAGCCACCCGGCACCCAGCCCTCCTCGGCAGCCTGTCCCGCTGGGCTGGCCCAGACCTGTGCCGAGCACAACCAGAAAGTTAACAACCTCATTAGTACAGCCCACAATTCAAAGCCTAATTTCTAATTTAAGCGTTATAAAGAATAATAAAAAAAAAATCTGTAAATAACTCTGGAAACTCCAGGTGAAATTGCTGCCCTCGCTGAAAATTAGATTACTTTAGATGCAAACTACCCCAGACACAGTGGTAGAGGACTGTCCAAAGCTGCTGCCCTTCCACCTTCCCATGTGGACACTTGCACAATGAAATGACAGAAAAGAGACATGCACAGCTTCACATCCCCGCCATCTCCGGCTGGGACACAGAGCAGGAGGCAGTCACACACGATGCTTCTCTCCCACTTGTGCTTGTGGCTCTCAGAGCAAGCCTGCCAGCAAACAACCACCACATGGCCCTCCCTAACTTTTCTCTGCTGAGAAGGGAAGGAAAGAACAACCCCTTCTTAAGGAACCAAAGAGTCAGGCCTGAAACCATGGGGCGCAGAAGAAGCTTAATGACAAGCAACTGCCTCTTCAACAAGACCACCTCCTTTCTGCTTTGGCACAAGTGTCTTCAGAAGATGTCACAGCTCTAAGCAACTGACAAGTTTATTCCAAAGGACTTTTTAATCTACACATGTTTTACTGCAAGCCCCTCAAACTGCATGTCTACTCTTTCCTGCCTGAAATTGCTAAGGTAGAACATGATTCCATGTTATCAGTAAAATAAGGCATGATCAGACATTGTAATTGGACAAAATGCATTTGTTTGATATTTTACACTCCATATGCTCCACTGAAATTATGATAGCTTCATCAATCTAAAAAATGCAAGGAGAAAACCATGCCTTAAACGTTGTATTAGTAGAACAGCCTTATAGCAAAACACTGTTGTTTTTTGTCCTCCTCTCCTACTCTTTTGCATTTTCAGGCTCTACAGTTTAGCTCCTGATCACCAATTTGCCAAGGGCTTTTTGCAATTTTTTCCCCACAAAGTCTACAACAAAGAGACAAGTGAAAAGCGCTGTGGTCTGTTCAAGCTTGCTCCTTCCATTTACATTTACTTTCCCAACATCGATGGTTCTCAAATCTCTAAAGGTGCACTTTTGGACATCTTAAATCCTGATCAGCTACAAAGTGCCATCACCTTCACACAACTCTTAACAGATAAATCTCGTATTAATTCGCATTGAATTAATTCACAATGATCTTTTCTATTACCTATGCTTCACAGCACAGCACACATCAGTAGTCAACTAGCCACCGGAATAAATCTAACCTTTTCTATGGGTATAAAGCAGACATTTGGTCATTTCAAGAGAGTTTAGGAGTGGCATTTCAAAATAGATTGTTTAAGCCCACTTCCAGGTACTTATTTCATTTTAAGCTTACTCTTGGGGTAATCACACAGACACTTTCAGGAGAAACTGAAGTTAAAAGGGGATGTGTCTAAAGAGGTGGCATGAAGGAGAACTTTATGCTATCTTGCAACCAAAATGAAGAAGTCTAAAACTGCTTTTATTTACAAGTTTCTGAGTACAGCAGGTTGCTGCTCTGCATTTCTTACTGGCCTGCTGCAGAGAGCTTGTTCCTACCTGCCCTCCACTGCCATCCATCCAGGATGGGAGAGACCAACAAGGCCTCGCTCCCAATCAAGTACCTAAAAGCACTCTGTATGTGTGACAACTAATTAAAACTCAACAAAGCTTGTGAAACAGGAAAACTAACATCGCTGCCATTTTATGCATAAATAAAATTATCTACAGAGATATTAAAAATTCAAAGTGTTCGAGGTGATGTGCAGGCAGAGATCTTAGCTAGTGATTGAATCTGGGTTCTCTAGATGACCAGGTCCATATCCCTCTCCTGTACGTATTTCAGTGAAGAAAGCATCACCCTAGCACTTGGCAAAAGGCCAAGATCCCATAATTTAATAAGGTACAGAAGGAGCATCTCATGCAAAAATCTAAGTGCTCCAATTTATCATGACAGTTATGGGATAAGCTGACATTTTATTTGTATGCAAATTAGTCTCCAAAACAGCATTAAAAGGCCGCACTTTCAGAGAATATTATGCCTTTGCTTCTCTGTTCTGCATTTATCTAAACTCAGCTTTGTATATTAAAAGTAGTTTAATTTTTATGTATTGACGCTGCTTTGCATGCTCCCCAATCTACTGTTATTGCACCACAGAGAGAATCCAGCCTGATTTACTTACTGCAATAAAGTAACTGACTTCTGCCAGGACTGACACCTCCTATGAGAGCCCTGCCTGCCATCCTCTCTGAATCTTCTGGTTATTCTATTAAATATCTGTCGTTACACTTTATAGGATGCAGAACATTCCCAAACAGATGAAACCAGAGGTCCACTTAGTCTGGTATTCTCTTTTGGAGATACCAGATCCTTCAAAGAAGGTTCAACTGCCTTTGGATAGAATCACCTATTTCTATGAAAAATAAATTGCTCCTAATCCTCATGGCTTAAGACAGTGGCTTAGTTTCTGAAGAGTAAGAGGGTTTGCAGGCCTTAATTATCTCGCAACATTTTACAATTTGTTTTTAAAGAAGTCTTATATATCCCCACATCCAATAAAAGTGACCAGTACCTATGTCAACATACAACGATCCTGCTATCAAAAAAAAAAAAAAAAGAAAAAAGGAAATATGTTAAGTGTTTAAGAGTTTGCCTTTTGCCAATGGAGTAGAGTTTTCCCTCAATCTTGTACTAGCAAGAATCAAAGACCCCCTGTGCTGTGGGCACATCTATCACATCCCCATAGTTCATCCTGTCTTTAGGGCAAACAATCACAGTCTTGCTAAACTCTTCTAGTGGGTGTGGCAATCTCATATGTTTCAATTTCTTTTCAGCCTGAGTAAACGCAGTGTTCTCTCTAATCCAAATGTCCTTTGAAGACAATGGGAGTTTAGGGTTTGCAAATGACTCAGAACTGAATCTGAGTTGAGTGTACTGGCAGAGGCAAGCACAGTGCTACCTTGAGATGAAGAGTGAGGAAAGAAGGTGACCTCCTGGCTCCTAGGCAAGAGCAATCAGGTATGGGTACAAGAAATGACTCATTTGTTCTTTTGCATTAAGAATACAATGCACTGATCCTTTTCCCTTGAAGGCAATGGCAAAAGCCCTACTGACTCCTAGAGAGGCAAGTCTGAGATGTGCTGTCCCTTTCTGCTAGGTGAGGTCTGTGATATGAGACAAAGGCATCAGAGTTCCCTTGCCCAAAACCTCAGTCAAATGGAAGCATAAATTACTTGGGAGAAGAGGAAAAGATGCAAGGAAGATAGAGGATGGTTTTGGCTAGCATTCCAAAAAAGTTCAAATAATTTTGTTTCCAACTAGAGGCAAAATCCTCCCATTTGAAACAGGGTTGAAATTTCAGAAACTGGGAAGGAGGCAAAAGTCTACAACCTAGATCTAAAACAGTAATATTAAATCATCCTCAGAGAGGGCATTATTGTAGACCAGACCAGCCAGACCAGAACCAAGATGAACATGAGCTTGCGAAAATGTCCTTAATGTTTTTTTTTTCTTAAAAAAATTGGCAAGGATTTCCAGACACAAGTTATATAGGTAAGAGAGGGCAACCAAGGGCAACCGGAGTTGAGCCCACATACATCAAAGTAGACTCAGGCTTTGGGTACCTATCCAAACTGAGCCTTCAAAGGTTCTGATGTTGCCCTATTGTTTAGCTTGAATCTTGTCTAAGCTTGTTCAGGAGAACCCACATTCAGAAGTATGGAAGAAGAGAAAAAGAACACACATTTTCCAAACTGTGATTGCAAAACAAAACAAAAAAATGTAAATCTACCTGCTGCAGGGTAATACTGGTAAGCGTGGCTAGCTATTGTTGCTCCATGCTTTTCAATTTCCATATATTAGCATTCATTGCCGACATTATTAAATCCAAAGTTATTTGGATGCTTTGATCAGCAAATTGAACCTTGAGTCTATATTTGTACCTATATTCACGTAAAGTTTACAAAACTATTATATTTCCCTATTTTAACTTTTTTCCCCCACATGCTGTAAGTTTCCATATATCCCACAGCCATACATTCCAAACACAGACTATTTTATTTAGTAATTTATTCAAGAATTTAGATAAAAAGAAAAAGCAATGGAAATTGTTTGGCAATCTCTATATAAACAGTTCCTATACATTTGGGTTGAATCATTCAGTGATCATTCATCTGGACATGCCTGTGACAGATAAAGCTTTCATCACCAATATGCTCTCTTGACTTAGAGATCAGGATACAGGGTATCCATATTACAAAATCTCTTTTACCATTTATGGCTATCATTAAAACTAAAATCACATTAAACATAAGCAAGTCAGAACTTTGGCACTGTTTTTCCACTCAGCACAAATAACCCCAATCTCCATTGTGAATGGGGTAGAAACAACAGCAGTGACAACCACAACAAAAGAGTGGATTGTGTGTTCCCTACACAAAACAGAAAGCTGTGCCTATTCAAGAAATCTTGGCCATTTGTCAGAAGTTATAGAACTGATGTTGGAGCCCAATATTAGCTCCAGCCAAAGCAGTGGTGAATTACCTTGCCTTCCAAATCATCCCTATTAACAAGGAAAGACTCTCATGCAGCACATATCATATGGTCCTCATGCAGACCGAGAAACAGAGCCACTTTCTTAAAAAACCCAAAGCAAAATACATTTTAAAAAAAAGACCAAAACAAATGCAAATGGATTAACTCTGAGTGGTTTGTCTATCATTTGCCCCTTTTACCTCTTATTTTTCTTTTGAAGCTGAGAAAAGAAGCGAAATGCTGATGAGAAAGCTGATCTTACAGTGCTTCCACCTTAATAATTTGTTATGAAATAGCTTTAGAACAGTAGCACTTTATGGACAGCCATAAGAATTGAGTACACGCATTCACTGAGGAGCATGATTTCTGTTTTACCCATTTCAGTTCTGGTCGGAAAAGGGGGAAGGAGGGTGCAGAATAAGAAGCCTCCTTGATACTCTGCTGATGTGGCTTTGCAGCAGCTTCATGATTGCTGGCAACCCTTTAAAACTGGCAAGGGATGCCAGCGCCAGCCTGCTGACTCCTGGATGAATATATATAGTGCAAATAATGCTGTTCTTGAATCAGTTTTTCCCAAACTCCCACATAAACTTTCCATGGGAAAATCTCATAATGCCTGCATAAGTGATTTTATGAATCTAGCTTTCAGCTTTTGATAGAAGATTCCTTACGCTACTGGCTTTGATTCTTTATTGCACAAAGGGGTGGTGCCAAAAGCCCTCACATTAGCCTGGACCATACAGACATCAGGAATTTAATTTAAACATCAGTAATCTGCCAGGATCATAAGACACATTAAAAAAAAGATTAATTTTATTTTTTTTTCCCTGAGAGGTAAATATGTAATTTCAGAAACACAAGTACAACATAGGTGGCAGCAACATACAGACAGAAACTAAAACTACCAATGAGAGCAGAAATCTTCAGTCTGCAGAGATGACCAGAAGTGAAGTTGTTTAATTCCTGTTGAAGATATATTTTGAAGTAAGTTGGGCACTATATTTCTTTCACAGCGATCATGCACCTAAATGTTCCTTAAAAAATATATAAATATATATATACCCACCTCTCTGAAGGTTACAGAGAGGTATACAAACACAGATTATACTCATTTCCAATCTCAAAAATCCCCTATATGCAAGCAAGTCTTACCACATTGCTCCTGTTTTCCTCCTCAGAGCTGCTTTCATGTCACCTCAATTTCCAATTCGGTACCTCACTAGTTTTAAGAAATATCCAGCAATGACGTTGAGCTGATTTGTCGCACTGGGATGTATCCCACAAAAAGTGAAAGCTTTTGCTGTGTTTTCACATAAAGAAAGCAACTATTAAAGCAACTTCTGGGTTCACTGGCATTTTGGAGCCTAAAAAAAGTCCCAAAACTACTTGCAGAGGCTACAACAACACCTTCTTTGAAGTAATGTTGCAACTTGTGCAAAGGAATTTGGGATGTACCTGAGATCTGAAGGTGTGGGCTACCAATTAACACAGCCAATTAGGTGGAGAAGCTGAGAGTCCAACAAGGATGGGGTGAGATAACCACAACTGAATAAAAGGACTGCCAAATGTGAGCCAGTTGGCTGAGTACAGATCATGTCATTCTGCTCATCTAGTTGCTGCTCATCAATAATCTGTTGCTGTTTGCTCTCCCCATGACAATCAATCCAAGCTAGGGCTGCTTCTAATTTTCCAGTCTAGGAATAGCTGCAGAACATCCACAACTGCTTTTTCAAACAACTCAAGAGATAAATGTTTCATCCACATATCAGCATGCAAATTCTTCCCAAAATGGGACTAGCCAAGAGTAAATAATTACTCCTGTAACAGTTTCATCTGATAAACAACAAGACATAAGGCTGCAAAAGTGATCTTTGTACCATTAACAGTTAGGAAAGAATCCAACTTCTAAAATAACTTGATTAACTAATACAGGACCCAAAAACAGTGACAATTCTGTAGAGAATGTTTCACAATAGATGTAGTCATTTTTTCAGAATTAGTATTAGCTATAAATTTCTTACCCCCTGAAATCTGGTACAACCGGATTTATATAGCAAAGATGCCTTCCTTTGAAGAAGACGGAGATGAAATCAGAGCAAATTAAATTTAAGCATCTCTTAAACAATTCTTTTGTTAAGCAGTATGTATTGAAAGAATAAGAATATATGAGAGAAATTATAAATTATCTTCATAATTTGGCCTTGGCTTCTTTTCATGTGAGTAATGAGAACAGCCCAAGATCACAGATAAAAACCTTAACGTCATAAGACATTTGTAACAACCATTGCATGTAGATAACAAGATGAGCATATATATGCATATATGACCTAAAGAACAGAGACTGCAGTAAACCAATGTATTTGTACATGGTACTTGGGTCTTCTCCAGCATCAAAATCTACTGACTAAACCAAACGTAGACTCAAGTCTCTCTTTTTTAAAAAATAACCTTGTTATTATTGAATCCCATATCATCTTGATAGGCCTTGGCCTATTAATAGAAAAATAATTACTCTTTATGATTCCCAGATCTAAAGAAACAATTTGATTTCCCATCCTATTACACCCTAAGTTGTTGAACCTCTGGATCTCCTTTGAGTCAGAAACAAAAATACCCAAGAGCTCCGCTCATAACCCTCACGCTTCATTCACCCACAGCGGAGCCTACATGTAGTTCCCATTTGCCTGCTCACAAGATGGCACGCTTGTCTCACGCCAACTGCACAAATAAGTCAGTGTTACGCTCACAGCATCAAGGATAATTAAAGGTTAGGCACGGAGGTGGCAGCAACACGCTCCCACACCACAAGCGGCCCCGGCGGGGCTGCAGGTCTGTCTGCCTGTGCTGTGCTGCCTGAAACACCATGTCGGCACTGACCTGCTGCTTCTCGCTTCCCCAGCTCAGATGTGGGAAACAGTGGGGGTTTGGAAGCTGCAAACCCCAGAAGAAAAAAAGTGGCTCCTTAAGCCCAAACTGAACTTTATCTGCGTAGAACTCTACTGGCCTCTGAGCTGAAGGGGACTTGAGTAACTCATGAATACACTGTAATCTGGGCAACATGCACACACATTTGATTAGACTCTAAAATTACTGCAAATTACCATCTCCCTTGCGTCTTTCTAACAGCTTGACATATCAATGCCTAATGTCTCATTATGTTTCAATTTGAATCATGACTGGAAATCACTGGAAATACACAAAAATAAAATGAGACTTAAAATTTGGAAAAAAAATAGGATGCATGAGAGACTGGACATTAGAAACTTCATGAAAATATTGAAATCAGCAACAGAAACATCATATAAATTGAGAAATGGCAAGTCTACTGGAGGTAGTGGAATAAAGACCCCATGCTTCACTCATCACAGGTAGAGTCAAAATTTGTTCAGATTTAAAAAAATGTCTTTTTTTTTTTCTTTCTTTAAAGACATATGTGGACAATAGAAACAATAGGAATATTATTGTAACTGTTGACTTCATTCACATTCACTATAAAAGATCTGCCAAACCAGAAAAGATTGTATTTCAACTGCAGAAAGAGCACATAAAGTCAGGGACTTTTGCTTACATGGCAGGCAAGTACACACATTTAATTGTACACACAGGCCCTTCAAGTTAACCTGTGTCCTTTATACAGGACACAGCTGCTAATCATTTTCTGCAGATCCCTGAATTTTGGTCTGAATTCACAACATCACAAGAAAATTTGATCTTTGAACCCAAAAAAATGAAATATATCTTAGGCTGTACTGGAACTGGCATGTGACCACTGTAACTGGGGTACAAAAAGTGAAGAAGTGTCAATCATTTAGGCATCAAGATGGGCAAAAGGAAGACCATGTGCAAGCTCACACTGCCATAGCAATGCTGTGCAAGCTGGAAACAGTGAAGCCACATGAAAGCATCAGGCACTTCTCACTGCCAGTTAAACTGCTTCCTGTAACTATAAATATACAAAGGTTAAAGTGAGAAAATTATTACAATGCACTGATAGAAAATAAATTCTCAAATACTCAAAAGATTAATCAACAACAGTCTATCACCATAAGATACTGTGGCAACACTCAGCATTTCTGAAGCAGACAGCCTGGCACTTTATTTGCTTTGTTACATGAGAAAAATCCAACATCAGATCATGGGTACATCCCAACTGCGGGATACTGTTCTGCAGCTCACAGCTCCAAATGCTCACCCTGGCAACATCCTGACTATGCATCAGAAAATCTGGTTTGGCACCATGCTCCTAAGCATTTTGGACTCCATCAGTAGAAGCTCAAGCAAACAGACAAAACGCAACATGCACCATCCAGCAGATGAGAACTGCTGAGATGAGAGTCTGGTCTGCAGGAGAGAATCAACAACTGCTCAGCACTGACTTATGCTTCCTACAAGCACTCCACCTTTCACCAATACTGAGGAGACACTTTCTGCTCTAGTTTATAAAGCCATTTTTTCATTACTTTTTTTTTGCTCCTTAAATGGAATAGTAGATGATTAAAAGTTAAGCAAACATGGTCTCATAATTTCCTTTGTGTCCACAGAAAATCAACATTATACACTAATCACTCCCACTCCACAAAAGCCATATCACAGCTATGTTTACACTGTTTTTGTAACACTCATCAAGAAGTGAGCCTGGCCTTGAGGCCAAATGACAAGGCAGAGACTGAAACTCTTCTACGATATTCTCAAGTCACTTCTTTCAATTTGAACTAGTCCATCAGGGTCTAAAAGTCTCATTTCAAACAGCTGCATCACAGATGAGCTAACAAGACAAATACTCAAGTGTTTATACAAAAAATACTAAAGAAATTGAACAATAACAAAAGTTTTATCTTCAATCTAGAGAAGTACAGAGATATACAGAAAACTACTGAAAATTGTATTGAAAGTGGGACTGAAAATTAGCAGGGAAGAATGCAAGCTCTGTGAAATAAAAATCCCTCACACTTTATTAATAGTGATTCAAGAAGAAAAAAAATAAAGAAAACAACACAGTAGTAGACAACAAATATAAACCAGTCCAAATTCCATTTTATGTCCCAGGTAAAAATTTGAGCATAAACAAGTAAGTAATGATGTCACAGATGATACTGCATTAAGAAAACCATTTTAACAATATTCAAGAAAGATTAATTTTAATGAAAATTAATGATGATATGGAAGATGTGGCTCTTTTCTTTATGAACTTGTAAAGTGCAGCTCATTTAGACTAGAAACACAATTGCTAGCAGCAGGTAAACACTAGGGAGGGAAAAGCTTAGGATCCAGTTGGCATAAGAACAAATAGACTAGCCATGATTAACTTTGGGCTGAAAATGAGAAGGAAGGGTTTTAACTGACAAAGCAGTGAGGCTATGAAACATCCTTCCGCCAGACGCTGTCAAGGCAAAAAAAAAACTCTACCTAATTTTAGGATAAAGGTGGGTCACTTCATAAAAAGGATTACATACTTTGGTTGATGTTCAAAGAGCTACCTGTTGCTCACAATTCCCACAGAACTTTAGGACAATATACACAAATCCATTTTTCAAGGTATGCACACTATTCCTTAAGAATATGTGTGCCAAGGGCACTGGTTCCTCAAAAGCAGCTGGGGTGAAAGTTACTCTTTGTCCCTATCATTTATGTTTAAAATTTTTTATTTTCATAGTGACCTTCTGCATTCCCTTTAAGGCCAATAGCTTTAAAAACACACTATCTCCTGCATTCAAACTAAATACAAGATATGTATTACTTACTTGGGCAGCAGGAATTAAATGTAACTTTCACTTTTTTGTGAAAAAGCCATCCTTTCAATCTACTGTCTTACTTGTATGTCTGACTATGCCATATTTCAAGCAAGCATTGGACATTCTTTTTGCATTTGACGGCAGTTTAGTAATTAAAAATGCAATGAGAAGGCAATTCCCTCTACATAGGTTTCACAAAAGACACACCCTGAGTTGCAAACACTGCTTTGCCAGAAGAATCTAACAAAGCTACATTTAAAAGTAAAAAAAAAAAAAAAAAAATGGGTAAAGTTATTTTCAGTAAATTGTGCCTGAAATCTGAGTAGGACAGCAGTCTACAGATAGAATCTGTAGAGAACTGATAGAGACTGATAGATCAAGTTCAGGCATTTTGAGACTACACCTTGCTGATCATTTAAAAAAAAAAAAAAAAAAGCTGTTTTGTTTTGCAACACAAAACATTAAAATTCTGCATGTTGCAGTTTTGAACTGAACGTAATCTCTTTGGATGAAAATAAGCAGGTAATGGGTGATACCTGCTGCTCTCTCTACTGAAGAAAATAAACCTTTTGCTCCAATTCAATGGGGAAAGAATACTACCTGTCTCCCTGCTCCTTCTTGAAGCTGCCACATCTCTCTAGATTGTTGCAACATCCCTGTTCTCACATAATCCACAATTCTATTACAGAGATGGTTACACAGCCTGATGTAGTCAAACTGACCAATGCAACTCTTAGAATTCCTAAAAAGCTTTTTATGGGGTTCATTTGGGCCTTACCAGCCTTCACACATTATTTTAGTTTAGCTGTGTAAACACCAGGCCATTTGTTTCAAGTTTCTTTTTCTTCCACAATAGCACAATACATTACTAATGCTTTCTTTCTTTCTTCTGCACTGAAATGCATTTAAAAATGCACTTATTTATTTATTTAAGGTACATGCTGTCTGCTAGAACCAGGGGTCTTGGAAAATCCTCCATTTGGCAGTCCTTTCTAGCATTTTTTTTCTACCTGACATAACACATGAAGATCTTTTTCCCCTTTAAATGTAATGACATTTTTGCTTCTGCTTGTGACAAAACGCAGACTTAAGATTTCCACCACTAAGCACACAGAGGGGAGGGCAACCCTAACAAAGTTCAAAGGAAAACCTGGTTCCATGTCTCATCAGGAGCAGAGCTGTCACCAAGTCAAGGAGAGGGTGTCACAGGCAGATCCAGGACCCAGGATCCAGAATCCAAATGTGCCGTTTTATGATGGGCTTAAGCCCTAGAGGACCTGAAGGGACGCTGCCCATCCCTTCACCACTGTCTGTGGGCCCAGGCACTGCCCTCTCCCTGCACCCACACTGGCCAAAAATGCCCTGCCTGCAGCCCGGGGCTGCTGGGGGGCCAGTCAGACTGTGCCTTTCAGTGGCAACTCAGACTTGGATGAAAGGAGCCAACTCCTCTGGACAGCCCAGCTCCCATCTCATTCTCTGCCCTTGCAAACTCAACCAGCACTGAAACTAGCATTAGGAACAAGGCAGGGAAGTGTCATACACACCTGAAAAACCTCCAAACCAAAGGAGTACTTACTTGTCACCCAGAAGGAAGACAGGGCAGGTGACCATACTGAATGTCCTGGGGCAGGACCCACACTCCTGGCCTGGCTGATGGCTTCTGCACACCTGCAGCCCACCTTGCCAGCACACAGGGAACACAAAGCCATCCCTGACAGAGCAGGGGAACAAAAATAAGCCAGGTCTTAAAGGGAGGAAAGATTAAAATGTCTTTTTTAAAGAAGAGAGAGGGGGGAAAAGAACGTTTCAGGAGAAAATAATCTTTATCTGGCAGGAAATAGAAGCGCTGTCTTCAGAAAAGTAAATTCATTATTGCAAGCAAACTGATTCATTAAGTAACATGCAGAGGAGGATTATAATGCCCTCCTTGTCATTAAAATGCTTTGAAATTATACTTCTGTCATCTACACTAATGATACTCAGATTTTATATTACACAGCAGAAGCTATGCTCTGGCTAGAATTTGGTGCACTGTGTTACACAGGAGTTCACATCAGAAAAGCAGCTATTAGTTCACATTGACTATAAATGTTTAAAATTAAGAAAAAACCAACCATACCATAAAGAAACCAGATGGAAGGGTGATGAACTGGTCTACACAAAGAGGTAAATTCCCCTTCTACCCAGGAACCAACTTTGCTAAGCAAGAATCTTATCTCTAGCATATTTTTCTACCAAATAAAAAGACTGCTTGAATGCTTAAAGTCTAATCAATTTTTTGTTTCCTTATGTCCACATATGAATACTAAAGAAGAGCACTATTAGAAATAAACTATCCATTTCTATTTACCTTTTTACCTGTAAAAAGGACTTTTATTTCAGTGAAAATAAGATTTGGCATATTTTGATGGCTTTATGTAAACCCTTATTAAATATAGCAAATTTCAGGCTCCAAAACCCAGAATTGACATAATCAAATTTCTACGTGATTTACCAGCTTCACTGTCAAAGTAACTAACTTGGTGCATTTCTCTGCTTGGTTCTCTCTGTAAGCTGTCAGGAGAAGTCACTCCATCAAACAGAAATGTAACACCATTTTTATTGCTTATCTCTTTTGCCTTGGGTTACATCAGTAAGTCATCTCCCTCTGTCAACTTGACAAGAGTCTTTTTGGTGTTGACCTTAAAAGGACACAGCTGTGACAACTTTGGTTCAGGTTGGTTTTTGGTTTGTCGTTTTTTGTTTGTTGGTTGGTTTTTGTTTGTTTTTTGGGGTTTTTTTTTTGCTTGTTTTTTGTTTTGTTGTTTGTTCTTTTTTTTCTTTTTGTTAATAGTTCTCAGCCGAATACTTGTTCTTCACAGTCCAGGATCTTCATCTGGCACTGTTTTATACCCTGTGAGTAGACTGAGCACAAGGCATTGTACACTCAGCCCCATAGCTTCTTTCAGCCTCTATCACAAGAGGCATTGGAGAAGTCAGAGGTAGATAATATTCCAGCAAAGCCATGATTAATTACAAGAGGTCTTCCAGATATGATCTTATTTTCTTAATGCTCTGTAATTAATTAATATAAACGTACATCCTTATTTCCACAGCTTTTGCTCAAGATATTAAGAACTCCAGTCCCTGGACTCAATCCCCCCTGGCATTTTCTCTCATGTTACATAAGTTAACTGTGGCTGACTCTTTCCAAGTCCCAACATTTGAAGATAGGGATGAAAAAATCTACTCATGATTTTAGACTAAGGAAGAAAGAATATACTATGAACCACATACTGTGAACTTCTCTTAATACAATACCCCAGCTAGGGAATATTTGCAAAATACAAAAATATCTAGTTAATCTGAAAACGGCACTTCTATTTCTGCCATGCACCATCCAATAAATACAACAAACTATTGATTTAAAGAAATAATATGATTTTGTGCCAAATACCTCAGAAAATAAACAAGTACACAACATATTTTAAATTCATTGCACTATTTGCACTGATGGTTATTTACATTAATATAGATTCTAATCACAGCAACTTACACATTGCTAGTTTTAATTGTGATTTAAACTGGCAGGCCAAAAACACCAACACACACATACAATGAGGTTAAAAGAAATTACATATGTTTGCACTGCGTTTCTGAAAAGAGAGAACTCAGGAAATAATTAACAAAATGTAGTGGTTTTGTCAAAAAAGGGGGTCCTTCTCCGGATAGTGACTTGTGTACATTGTAGCGATACGCTCTTAATCAAACAATTGCACAGTTCAACATCATTTTTGGTATGGTTTTATGTTGATACATAGTACAGATTTCATTTCATGTTTTGTATTAACTAGATAAGAAAGTTTTTTTATGGTTTATGGAAGCTGGAATTATATTAAAAATCATTAAAAATCTCTTTAAAGTATTGCTCATCAGTTCAGTGATGCCTGAGGTATGCAGGAAGGGGGGGAAAGACATTTACAAAGCCTGTTTTGCATTAAAAACTAATTTAAAAAAAGAATTACACGTGAGTTGTTCACTGTGCATTGTTCATCCAGTTGTTTTGGTTTATCACCTCTAGAGGTAACAAAGCTCATTATCGCACACTTTATTTTCATCCACAGAATGGAAAAGAAAAAATAAGTTTTCCGTGCCTTTCTTTTTTTGCTTCTGGTAATCTCAGTTTTGAAAGTGAGAGTCACTGGGCAGAATGTAAAATGGAGAAAATAGTGCACCAGCATAGGAAGCCTCTGGCATAAGGCAGTTCAATCACTTCCAGAAACTCCTAGGTGTTTAGATAGCCATTTCCACCAGGATTGTGGTGTAACATTACTTAAAACTTTGGCAGCAAATAGGTAAATAAACACAATCAAATGGTAGATAAAGCTGTGTAGACTTACACCTTAACACTGATCAAAACCCAAAGGTCCTATTTTAAAAGGTATGCATTTAAGTCTATTTTTTAAATAGGGGTTTCTCTATTTTAAAGAAAACATTTTTGTCCTTAAGCATTAATTATTGCGTACCTTGGTTATTCATATTAGATTAGTTAGTAGTCCAGCAACTGTTTTAATATGCACTGCAGCAGTTTCATGTAACATCTTTCAGAATAGAAATATGCTTTAATATACTATAAATTAAAAATCAAACCACATACATGATGCTACCAGTTTTGCTATGCTCCTGCAAGTATCTGCAACATCAGACTATTATGCTCAAGATGATCACAGAAGAGAAAAACCTAACTGGCAGAATTCTCAATGGCTTAAACCAGAACAAAAAAAGTGTACTTAATTTAGGAGCTGAAAGTCTATCCGTAGTTTGGCACATACAGCACATCACAGCATGCAATTTTATAAAAATCAAATAACTTTGCAAATCACTTCAGATATTTCCTTTCTCATTGGTTTTAATCATGTTTGAAAGTAGAGAAAAAAATTACAGGATGAAATGAAAGCAAATGTAATGATCTAGGAATCTTAATTCTCCTGAATGAACATTCCTAAATTTTGGATTATGGACCACTGTCAAACTTCAAACATAACAGGGAACAACTATGCAGCCTTCACACCAAACTTTTAATTAAAACCTCTAAATGGATTATATGATACTGCAGATCAGTATCATACTCTGATTATATTTGTCTGCAGACCACACTCTGGAAATGAATATATTAAAGGAATAATTTTCCAAAAGGGAATGCTAGTTTCTGGGCTTCTTGGCATATTCATTTTACATATTGAGATATTACACAGCATCTGAGCATGCAAAGATCTTAAGACCTCTGTTCTATGAGTTTTTAATAGTACAAGTGTGATATACCAACTTAAGATGGGATTTTTAAATGAAATATTATCACAAGTCAATTCCACGGTAATTAAATGAAAACAAATATTTATCCTGGTAGCTCCCTTTCAGTCTAGACTGTTGGGTTTCAAGGTTTTTGCTCATGCAAAATGACTGGACTTACATCCTCCTCATAATAAAAGACCCATAAAATGTGGACAACTAAGAGATTTCCAAAGATGTCCCTGAAAGGGCCAGCCTATGAACAGCAAAAAGCTGTACTTGCTTCAGGCTTACCACTACAGAATGTGGAATAGAAATTTGGAATTTATGTATACATATATTATTTTTAAGATATAGATATATATATATATATACAATATTAAAAATGTCTCATATATATGCAGTGTTAAAAGTATTCAGAAGGAAGGAGAAAAAACAAAAAGATACTATATTCATTCTAATGGCTTTATCTAAGTTTATTGGGTAAGGGGCGTGGGAAAGTGGGGTGGGGGAGGGGGGAGAAAAAGAGAGAGAGAGAAAGGGCGAGAGGATTTTCCTGAAGCTGGAGTGGGACAACTGTGACTGCTGTTATCTGCCAGCACTTCAATGACAGCGCGGGGGGAAGAGTGGTTAATCATCGCATTCTGGGAAGCGGGCAGAGAGAGAGGGAGCAACTGCTTTCCGCAACACTTCCTGCGATAAGGGAGCCAGCGCTGGCACACGGACACGGACACACACGCGAGAGGCGGCCGCGCGGCGCGGCGCTTCATGCGACTGCAAACGTGACCCGCAGCCCCGCACACGGGCAGGGAACGGGCAGGGAACGGGCAGGGCACGGGCAGGGAACGGGCAGGGAACGGGCAGGGCACGGGCACACACAGCGCCTGCGGCTCCGGCCGAGCGCTGCTCCGGCTGCCGCGCTGCGGGAGCCGGGCGGGGACGGGGACGCCCCGCTTCGCCCCCTCCCTGCGCGGCCCGCTGCCGGCGCTACCCGGTGATGCTCGTTCACGACACGCACCCGGAGAACTTCAGCGCTGAACAAAGGCTGCCGGACTGATGCCGCAGCACAGCCGGGCTTCTGTTTATTTTCTTTTTATTTTTAAGGGAGATTGCAAGAAAACTTTTGTCGCTCGAAGTCAGCGCGGTACCCCCCGCCCATTCCCTAAGCACTGTTATTAAGCCTTGAAAAGACTTGCAAAGAAAGTAAACAAGGCAGGGGAGGCATGACAGGCATTAAGGCCAACACGTCCCGTATCATCCAATAACTTCCCCTTACATGCCCAGTACAACGCGGGTTTGCTGATCACAGCTTTTCCACTGTACCAAAGCCAAGTGCAGGCAATTACTTACACTTATGTAGACTTTTATAAGAGATAGCAGTTATCTCTATTGAAAGGCACAAGCTGGGGGGGGGGGGGGGGGACGGGGAGGGGGGGTGGAGGAGGAGGGAGGGGTCCTTATTTTTTTTAATTTGTTTTTCATTACCAAACTGGTTCAGAAACACACAAAAGAGTTTCTGTGCAGGGCAGGAACCTGTCCCAGCCCTCCGTGGAGCCCCAGACAGAGCAGAGCAGAGCAGCAGATCCACGCTCCGCCGAGGAGCGCTACATCCAGGCCTGGATAGAAAAGCCCTGGCAGAGACCGAGCCCACCGAGCTGCCAATGCCCAGCAGAGGGTCCCGTCACCCCCAGCCCGCAGTCGGGGGAGGCGGCGCTGGGCCCCCGGACAGGGGCACGTCCCGACCCGCGGAGCTCCAGCTGATCCCAGCCCACGGGGACCCAGGTAAAAGAAGCTGTGTTGGGCCCTGCTGCCCATACCAGCCACGTCCCCCTGGTCAATTTAAAGGCAGGGGCGATGTCCGCATTTTTAATGCAAGTGAGATGAAGCCCGCAGACTCTCAGCAAATTGCCAATGCATTGAGGATGCCGCTGCTCTTTAGCTTGGCTTCCACATGTGCTGAAAGTTGATGAGTGCTGCTTGTGTTTTTGTTCCCACCACCGAAGGATAGAGCACAGATATAGGAAGTGGGAAAACCGATGTTTCAATAGCACTTCCAGACCAGACTGCCGCTGCCAGCATCTTCAGTTGTATCAGTACTTCTACCGGTGCCATTTCACTGGTATATTTTTGGAAATTCATGTTGGATAATTGTAACTCAGAGCCAGAGTATCTCTGAGCAAAAGGAAAATATACTGCATTTGTGGAGTTACCATCTCTGCATTCACGTTTTAAGCAGAACTATCTGATCCTCGAATATTTGAGGGAAAGGATTTCGGCACAGAAGGTCTATCTGTGTTTATAAACCGGGGGCATTTTACATGCTGCAAAAGTACTACATGACAGCAAAATGAAAGAAGGTTCCACTGCCTTAGCATGAACTCACCACAGGTGTGCTTAAAACAGGTATTAAAGACATGATTCACTGTAATAAAGACACCCCAAACAACTATTTAAAGTGATTCAAAATACAACATTTGGGGGTGGGGAGACGATGATACAGTGTACCTACTTCTCCCCCACCAGGAAAATACAAGCTCCAGTAATAATAACAACGACAAATAAATAATAATGATAATGGCACATATTTATACTTCTATGCAGAAGTATAGCAGGGTTCTTAAGATTAGTCTCGCTTTCAGTTTCACTCAGCACTGAACTAGTCAGCTTTGCATTAAAGAGGTGTGGAGTGTTACTTAGGAGTTACAGAAAGTACATCGGCATGTTAAAGAAAAACAGAAAAAACAGTGTCATAACCCATACAGGGAAATGATGGGTAAAACAGAAGATAGGATTCTCACACACCACTCAACACATCTTTTCCTCCCCAAATGCACAACAGACATAGGAACAGGAGCTTCAAATACTTACTAAACTTATGCAGAGAAATAAATGGGTATCAGTTGCGTGACTTAAAAAGCCAGAGGAAAAAGGAGCAAATTTTTCATGGAAGCCTTGAATCATACAAGATGCTCATTTTCCTCATTCACATCCTCCTCCTTTCACTGAACTTCAATGTGAAGAAGGCAGCCTAAGCAATATTCATCTTAAAAATCCAAAACATTGCAGAGACCACACTG
This sequence comes from Cinclus cinclus, assembly GCF_963662255.1. Lineage (NCBI taxonomy): Eukaryota > Metazoa > Chordata > Aves > Passeriformes > Cinclidae > Cinclus > Cinclus cinclus. The sequence goes on from NC_085046.1 coordinate 137,193,897, forward strand.
CAGCAACAGACCTGCTTCACATGCACTGACGTACCTCCTGACCATCTGAAAGAAATTCCAGCTCCAGTCAAGCCATAAGAGACATGTTGCCTGACTGTACCTTGATGGTATTGTTTATGAAGATGGTGATTTACACACTCATAATGATTTAAGCAGCTACTTTGCATACATTACAGAGAGAACCTGAAACATGTGACCTGCTTCACAGGGCAGGATTATACCTCTGTTCTTGTTGTGTCATGTGCAACCACATTATTTAGTAGTTAAAGGCAAGCGAACACTCTGGTATTCTATTGCCCTCACCATGTATGCAGCGCGAGAGTTTCAGCATGCCTCTGAAACCAAAGGTGAGCATCCCAATTCCTAAAGATAGACGGTTAAATATATAATTGTCAAAGAGGCTCAGTCAAACCTACCCCATGGTTCTACCCACTCAGGATTATGACGTTTTGGCAGTCTTTTTAGGACAGGAAATCTTTAATGGTGTTAATAAATTTGTAACAGTGACCATATTCTTAGGGACTACTCCAGTACAAACTTTCATTAGCGCTCACACCACCTCTCACAAAGCACTGGGAATGTATGCATGATTATCAGCAGCTAGGAATAAACAATAAAAACTCAAATCCTTTTTTCTGATGTTCTCAAGAAAAAGACAAAAACTTTTCAGAAAAATGGAAACTAACATCTGAAGAATGGCTGAACTCTGCCTCTAAGCGCCTTCATAATTTTCAGTTGTTTTTATTGATCCATACACTTCTTATGCACAATTTCATTACTGCTTTGATAATTAAAAGATAATTAAATACAAGACAGAGCATGCATCATGCTGGGGAATCACTTAGCAAGCGCACTGTTGTGCTGAAAAGTGGAATTCTTTCTGTCATTTACGGCGCAGTGATACATTAGTAACAGACGCCACAGGAGCTATTTTGGGGATGATCCGGTGGCTTACCGGAGCCACGGAAGACAGCAGAAAAGAATAAGGTTCAGAATTCAAGGGAAGTCCTGCTACAAGGGCCTTCACACTTTGCAAACACGTAAAACAAGAGCACATTCACACAGGTCTACATTAGCTTCAGAGCAAGTACAGCATTTCCCATATAATATGTAATAAGAGATGTCAAAATCTGACTTTTTTGATTTAAGAAAGGAAGACTGGTGGGTTAAAGGGGAGGTATCTTAGCAGCACCAGGAGTGAAGGCACCAAAGCTCTGATCACAGCTCTGCCACTGGCTCACTAACACTGCAGTTATTTAGGTTCCCTGTGCCCTGGTTCACCCATCAGTACAATGGGTATAATACTTCATCCTGTCCTTAAGAGGCAATTAATGCTTGTAAACTACTCTGGGAACCTTGATTAAAATGCAATGCAGCTTTACAATAAGTATTCCTTCCGAAAGAGCACACAAGCTAGGTTTTGATGGTGGGAAGTACTACCTGACGGCTGCAAAAAGAAAAATAATCATTCTGAACAAGATGTATGTGCCTGACCTATGCACATGTGCCAGTGGATCCCTCCTGGAATATTTTTTTTTTCTCTTTTTTTCAGTTACTCTGTGTATATTGCAAAGAGAGGAGCAGTGAGAACAGATAATTATAAAGCTTTTGAAAAGCCCTGGTATTTTCACCAGAGGATCACAGTGGGCCATCTTCAAGAATTCTGATGCAGAATTCTATGTAATTAAAAAACATAATTATTTATAATACTCCTGAAACCCTGTTTTCATTAAAGAAAGGAGAGGAAAAAAAGACAGATCACTTTAAATATGAATGCTTTATGAATAAAGAATTTTTTTTAAATTGATGAGCATTTATTTTCCCATACAGTCACATAAAGTCTGAGTAGATCATGTAAAACATAATTATCAACATTTTAAACCACATTTTCCCCTTGAAAATAAATAAATAAGGGTGCCAAAATCTTTTTTGTTCATTAAGAGTCAGATCCAGCAGAAAACATCTGCAGACTTCTAGACGAAGCAAGCCCTGGAAGGCCATGGTACTGGCTGCACCTCGTGCCAACCTCAAAAATTTGGCTGGTTCAGAAAGATTTAAACAAAACAAAAAAAGCCCTGCAGCTTTACATGTCTGGGAATTGTGGAACTGCGTTAGGTTTATGAATAAAGAACAGGGGTGAGAAAAAAAACAACTCCTTTTAAAAAGGAGATCCCTCTCTCCCTCCTGCCCTCCAGCATTCTGGGTGCTAGACAGGGGCTCCTCTCCCTCCCCAGGGACACCATGGACGTCAGCCGTTGTGGCCCAAAACATGGGGTCCACCTGCACACCCTGCTGTAGAGGGGATGGGGGCCCCAAATCCAGCACTCGCCCCCACTTGGCACATTCAGCAGGCACCCGAGCACCCAGCTCCCAGCCATGCTCCCAGCCACGCGGTAGCTGCCACTGGCAAACCCAAAGGAGCATCCCTGGGATGGGAGCCAGCCCTGAGCTCTTCAAAGGACACTGCAGAGCCACCACAGAGGGGCAGGCACAGCTCAGGATGAAGAGCCACCCCTGGCGAAGGTGGCCAGGGGACATGGTGGTCTCCCCTGAACCAGCAGCCTCTCTAGCCCTGTGGAAGAATCGGGGAGCAGCCCAGGATTTCTACCATGGGCTTGAAGAGGCTCCAAGGTGCAGTGGAGGGATGCAGCCTCAGCTACTGCAGGCAACCAGCAACTTGTATTTAGATTTCAGGCTACCCTGAATATGTGTATGCAAACACCATGGGGGAGATGATGGCATTGCCAGGTCTGTTTGCCGAAAAACAAGAAAAGTTTAGGATGAGGGCCCTGCTACAGCAGGTTCTTTAATTTATGAAAATTAAAGAACCTGCTGCTAGTGTAATTGTCACATTTTCAGACTTTTCATAGAAATGATGGCTTTTTCTGACTAGTTCTTCACTACATCCCTCTTTGGGAAGCCAAGAGAGTTCCCAATTATTGATGTCACACCTTAGCTTCTGCCCTATTCAGAGGACCAGCCTACATTTCAGACGGGCGCCCAGCTCATCTTGTGCAGCTAGCCTGGTGTATGGAAAAGGACTGGACAGGTATGAAAAGACGGAGTAACAGTACGCCCATGTGTTCTGCTTAAAGCCATCCCTGAATTTGGGTTTTGCAAGTGTTCATTTTATAGACACCTCCTCAAGAGGAACAGCAGCTGTAGTATGCAGCCTGGGTTAGCAAGATGTGATACATGCAGAGATATATATACTGGATATATATTAGGAGAGCACAAAGGGACTCTGTGCAATGACCATATAACTGCAGACACTCTGCAGGTGTGTATTTACAATACTATTTATATAGTGCTGAAAGTGGACCATATTAACATACAGTATGCATGATTCACTGTCATTAGTTCTGCCTTCAAATAATGTGGACCCTAAGATAAATAATATCACTAGAGCCTCTCCCATACAATAAACAGACTTGTTAGTTTAGTTATATATACAAAATTTCCAACTGCAATCAGAGATTCTTTTTAAATTATTAAAAGTTCTTGAAGTGAAACCTTTGTTTGAGCTCAAATGAGCCAGCTGACATTAAAAAAAGCAAATGGAGAAGCCAAGACTTGTCTTTAAAATGAAGAATAAATTTGGTATCTTAAATAAATAGTATTATTCTAAACATGCACTAAAATAAACCATGTATTTTAACAAGAGTAGATACAAAATATCATCATGTTTATCATTAGAGCTTTATATACTTGTTGGATTACTGCTTTCAAAGCCTTAAGAAATTTACCAGTGTCTTTGAATTAAAATGCACTTTCTTTATGCTAAATCTGTGAAGGTTCTCCTGTGGGAAACACTGAATTCTACATTAATTTTTTTATTAAAAAAAAAAAGCTTACACAGCCTCAGAAAAAAAAAAACAAGTGGCAAAAATCCCAACTTTGTCCATTCAGCCTTTGATTCTGTTTTTGCCTTAATAAAATTGTTGACAGAAATTAAGCTAATCTTTGCAGCAACTATTTCATCTTCCTTTAAAACCAAGGAGTTTAACTAGCTGCAGTACCATCAACCCTGACATGCAGCTCCCTGCTATAAAGATGAGATCTTTGTCATTTTTTTGGTCCATGTCTAACATTTAAGGAGGAAAAAGTTTTTTTTAAAAACCCATTTAAACTCTAAATTTTGGCTGCAAAACATCTCAGTAAGACACCAAGATAATGTCTCTCACAAATCAAAACAGTAGCAGTAGAACCATCTGTAAATTCAGAATTAAAGAGCCAGCATTTTCTATACAACTGTAGAAAGTATTTTTAAAACACTTTTTAAAAGCATTTTGCTCATTCTACACCATGGGGACTGAAGGCTATAGATAACTGGATCAGTAAGTAAATTCACCATATACTAGAATGACTCCTGACATAACTCAGTAAAAGCTGAAGAGCTTGCTGCTAGTAGCTAATAGGACAGCCCAACTCCAAAGTCAGAAAGAGCAGAATATCTCCTTTTCATTAAAAGAGTAGGGAGGGAAGCTTTAAAAGGTATACAATTAGTTAGCTTTGCAGTGATTAATTCAACAACTGCAAAGCCAAAAACAACTTTAGGCACTTAACCATGGAACTGTCAGTTCTCTATGCTTGACGATAAAGTGTCTATAAAGTAAACATTAACTTCTGTGTTTTTTCTACGCGCATATTCCATCATGAGAAGACGATAACCAAAAAATTACCAGGCAAGCTCAGCAGAGATTTCCTATACTTTACTCCCCCTAACAAATAGTTAAGATGTTCCCAGATTCCCTTCCTTCTCCTTACTGACAGCTCTAGTAAGACAGTTCACACTGCTCCCTAAAACCTGACAGAAGGGATTGAAAATGAGATCGAAAAATCTCTTCCCAAGGAAGCGACGAGTTCATTGCAAGAAGGGAGCTTTAAGGATGAGAGGACCCCTATACTAACCACATCCTATCCATAACAAGGCAAAAGCAGGCAGCAGCTCTTCCTCTGACCAGCTCTCTCAAGGAAGCAAATGGAGGCTCTGCACAAGTAAGGAATGCAAAAGTGTAAACTTTATAATCTCTTTTAAATAAACTCCAAAATTGAATAACTATCGAACAAATTGAAAAAGATCAGGAAGTTGACAAATTAAAAGAACAAATCAAAAAAGAACAAAAGAACAAAAAAAAAAGAACAAAACCTGCAAATATTTAATTCAAGCACATTCTTCTCCCAAACAAGATGCCGCCTGTGAGTGTTTTGATGGCTGCTCATAATCAAATGTGTCGCTCGCAAAATTACAGCATTCAAGGAGGGTACTGGGCAACCAAAAATGGTTTTTGCTAGAAGTATGTCACAAGCATGTCTTTTAGTTACCTCAGAATTGCACACGACTTCACTTCATTCCTTTGCATTGGCTGCATATGGGTTGCTTCACAGAAACATAACTGCAGTAATCTGCTTGGCAGTAAATTGTAATCAGTAAACACTGTTTACTGAGCAGATACATGCCCCTGCTACTCCTTCACTTTACATATCCTCCATCTCTGTCTTCCACTCCCAATCCCCGTGCTCTCAGAAATTTTAGAGGGGGGAATAAATAAATACAGGTAATGAAACAGTGAAATCCCATAGCTGGCAAGGTTTTCCTCTCTGAATGGACAAATTCTTAACTCCATGCAGCTCCAGACATTGAGGTATTAGATCCTAACCAGGGAAAACACAGGAAAATGGTAATAAATATTGCACGGTAATCCACAGGAACTTTGGTCCCAATGTGATTTTTCTACAGTCCTACAAAAAAACAGCATTACAACATCCATAATCTCAGCTCATATATCAGAGCACTCTCTCTGTTATCCTTGCCCTTCCTTCTTTCATGTAGTGCATTTTCCAAGAAAATGTACTTTTTCTGCAAAAGTGAAGTCAATGCAGTCCCATTCCAGACTGAAAGCAGCCCAGCAACTCTCTGAAAACTACCACACTGCAGAGAGATACAGGTGAGGAGTGCAGGGTTTATGGCAGCATTACTCTGGTAGGAGCTAATCTGAAATTTCTTCTGACAAAAGAAGTCAGTTTGCTGGAGAGAAAAAATAAAGAAATCATATTCATGTGCAGTAAGAGCACTTCATGTCATAGTGGATTTCATGATATCTTAGTTCTCTTTCTATTCAGGCATATGCCTTTTTGGCAGTAAATTCTGAAGACCCAAGAAGCTAAAACTTGCTTAACTACGATTCTCATTCACCCGATTAAAATAAATTCCACAGCTGCTGCTTCTTTTTCTTGTAACTATTTTTTAAGCCCCTTCCCACTGACAACTAGCCATTTTCATGCACCACTATACATACAAAAATCTTAAATGTCAGCTTTTCAGATGCTTAATTTTGTCCTATTCAGGTAAACTGTTTTGTAGCGTAAAGCTCAGCAGAGCTTCCAGGTCATCTTTCTCAGTAAAGGTTTTCGCATGCACAAATAAAAATTGAGGAACAACTGAAGGAAAAAAAAAACCCTAGACAAACGATTTTAAATGTTCCTAAGATAATGCAGTACCACAACAAATCTCCAAGGAAAGTTAAGCTGAGACTGCCATGAACACCAAATAAATCTGCACCACTGGGATATTTAAGGTCCAATAAATCTTACTTTCCAGTGTTTTAAAACTCCAGAAGATAGTTTTGCGGCTCTAGACTCTGTCTGCCTACAAGCTATCAACTCAGACCTGACGTTTGTGAGAGATATTTTCAGAATATACTCATGTTTGTTGAACTACCAATTTATGAAAACCTTTATTAGAAAAAAAATAATAAAAAAACCCACTTATACATACATAAAAGCCAACTGAACAAGTTACTTTCTTCTTCTGTTTGTATGAAAATGTTCAAGAATGTTGGTCCAAAATGCCCATATTTCCAATTCAAGTTATTATTAATTTTTGGCTATCTTCTGTTGCAGCTAAAAATATAAAGCAAACAACTAATTGTAAAAAAAAAAAAAAAAAAAAAATGCAAAGCCATAAAATTCCTTACAGAAGAGCCAAGGGTTAATATCAACCTAAGAAATTGTGCACATTGTGCAATTTATCTGATATTGTTAAAAAAACTAACTGCTGAAACAAATCAGATGTAATAAAAAATATTTTATATACTATTCTGCAAGTTTCTGCAGTTTGGTTATACCAAAAACACATCTTGTGGATTATGAAAGTCACTGCTTTCCTTGGCCGGACAAAAACACCCTGATGGCATGGCATGCAACCTGGTGAGGGCATTAGAGCCTGCTTCCATAGATATGTACCTGTCATACCAGACCTCCAGTCACTCCTTCTACACTGCTGTCCTTCACTGCTATCTCTACAAGCCTTTTGGACAGAAGGTGGTGAGGACAAGAGAAAAGCATGCCCATGAAGCCAGTGAGTAGCAGCGGGGCTCACAAGCAGGTGCATTTCCTAAACTTACTTTTAGTTTTCATCCCCCTTTAGAAAATGAACTGTTTTCCAATCACAATAATCACTTCTAAAGATGACAGACCAACTGTGGTCCTGCTGAAGGGCAGCTTCATGCAGTGAAACACTCCGGGACCATTCTGAGTGGGACAACAAAAAAGCAAGGTGGTACCTTGCAAAATAATGTTACTGTGTCCTTAGTCCAGCCTAAAGTACCAAACTCTAGTAAGTGTAACACCAAGCCCCAAAAGTCACAGTTCCCTCTCAAGTAAACTGCAACAGAATTAGGCATTACCCAATGAGGACTGGATCTTATTCTAGAGGAAGCTACAAGAAGTTTTGTCCCTTCCAAGTACAGGTGTATATCAGGTGTATAATCAAAGGGATTAATCAATTTTGGTCCATCTTTGGTAGTATCTAAGTTTCTGCTGGGTTGGGAGACAAAGCAGGTTAGATTCACTTTTCCAAAAATCGTTTGTCAAAAAAAAAAAAAAAGAAAAAGAAAAAAAATCCAAAATGTTAAAAAGAAAAAAATTAAGTTATACTAAGCTTTGTTTTTCTAGCAAACTGCATGTCACAAACAACTCAAAGGCAGTGATGTAAAACGGATTCTTGCCTAGATTTGTAAATTTTTCCAAGCGTTGTAATATTCTGCATTTGATGACATCATGAAACTAGCAAGTAAAAGTTGGTTTACAATTTGTTCTACTTTTCCCTCATTAGTGTCTGTGTCAGAAACAGAATAAGAACCCTCATTAAGACACATTAAATTCTTTAAACTCATTAAGAGCTCAGAGAAAGAACAATACAAACACTGGTGTTTTTGTAAAAAAATTATGCAACACAGATGGACTTCCATTTCCATGTATTTTTAGAATGGATGTATGTGCGTAGGGCAGCTGAAAAGAGTGATCTGCATGAGGGAGAAACAGAGTAACAGAGGCAGAGCATACCTTACACAGGACAGAAGGACACCTAGATAGGCGTGAATTATGCACAATCACTTCTGATCTGATATTGATGAAGCACTTAACGCTTTGTATCCCGAGTTCCAGCAGAGCTCGAGTCAGTGCCATACTCCACACAACTTTCCAACTAATGATTCTTTGGAACTTTCTACGGAGAAAAGACAGCCTTGAGGGCTGCACAGCCAGCTGCAATGAAGGGCTAATGAAACTTTTTGCCCACAGACCACTTTGATTGCAGCTGCTGTAGCCTAACATACTATCTGATTGTAGTTAGAGATACATACAATAGTCGTGCATACGGACTTACACATAAAATACAGGTGTGTGCAGAGTTTCAACAGTCTTGGAGAATATCTCTGGGTGTGCAAAGGGTGGGTGTTTATTAGAAGATTTATTGTAGCTGAATGACTCAGATATATGCTGTTGATAACTTCTGATCTTACCCCCCATAAGACTGGAAATATGAGCTCAATGCCACAAAATTATTTACATTCCTACCATATGCTCAAACAACTATTACAGGATTAATTTAATCCATTACATTTTTTTTCATGATAGACATAACATGTAAATAGGAGTTTAGTTCTAAAGAAAACTCCAGATCTGAGGAATGTAAAAGGAGACTAATTGAATGGCATAAATTTCAGATGTCTGTAGCAGGCCACAGACAAGAAAAGAGAATATACAGTAGATAGGAGACATGAGTTAATGTTTCTTCCTTCCTACTACTGTAACAGCTGAAATGAGAGGTGGGATTTTTACCCAGATTTCAGCCTCCAGAGCTGAGTGCCCATGCAGCATGGGCAGGCAGCCTCTCTTCAGCAGCTCTCCTCTCCCACTGCTCTAGCAGAGGCAGATACTGTTTACCTGCAAGGCACATGGTAAGGCTAATCTATTTTCACAAGCTTTTCCCTCAGGTATTTGGGGCAAGGTTTAGTTTATTAATTGTGTGTGTGCATGTGTGTCCATATCTATTCGTGCAGGAGGAAAACGTTCAACATGTATTGCATTTTTGGTTTGTACTTTGCAACTGCAGCTGGCCAACGTCTGCTGAGTGTATTTAATACACCTAACACTGAGTGCTCTAAATAAAAAAGGAAACTACTCAGTTTCCTAACCTGAACGTAATCTTTCTTTCATTAACTCAATTCATGAAGCAAAGTTTCACCTGCATAGTAAGTTTGTGATTACATTCCACATCTCAGCTTTTGACTGTAGAGTGGTTCGTGAGAAAGTCAAGAGGACGCATACGTTGGAAACACTGAAACCCTTTACCCCCAAAGAATATGGTTTTATCCTAACTCATCAAACTTTCATTAAACCATATCTGAAAATGGAAATTTTACCCAATACTTAACTTCAGTATCTACTTCAAACTTTTTTTAGATAAATTGAGATTTGTTTTTTAGAATAATCCCTGTAATGTCACTGGGATATCCAAAAGCGATGTGCAAGGTATTTGGCTAGGCAGACCATGCCTTTTCCCCCTCTCTTTTTAACTAACTGCTAGCCAAAACTTCCATGCTTTTTTCTTTTTTTTTTGTTTTTTTTTTTTATTTATTTTGTGAACCACCAACCAATCTGTGTGCTTAATTTTTTAAGTTTCAGTATGTACCTCAGACTGCAGACTTTGCAAAGTAGGTCAGGAATACCCAAAGGATACACATTTGAAGGCTTCGGATAGCAGAACACACCATTTACGGCTTTGTATATATACATACATACACATTCTATATAATATAGGTAGATAGATTCAATGATTTAAACACACTACATCTATACCGTGCGTTTCAAGAACATTCAGATATTTACACTGTTAGATCACCACTGATTTTAGACCCACTCTAGTGCCAGCTGCCAAAAAAAGGTACACAAATCAAAATATGTTACCTTTGTTCAAACAATACTGCTGTTCATTATAAAATAGAAACTGTCATGCTTAATCTTCCAGGAGCCAAGAACTGGTACATTCTTGGATCAGAGGTGGCTTGAAATGGTTTGAGGCAAAACTGAAGCGGCACTGTTTAAGTAAATCTTGCTGAGAAACATTAAGTGCATCGATGATTTTTAGCATTATCCTTTAAGAACTTTTTCCCCCAGATCTATTAGCAAACTAAAAATTCTGGAATATTTTCAAAATGCAGAGAGATGAATACATCAGCGATTTTTCTGTAGCATTCTTGCAATATCAAATTATACATTCCCTCTTGCATTGTCAGCCTTGCTAAATGTAATGGGGGATCTGAAAAGGATGCTTGAGAATAGACACCACAATGAAAGGTGCCTATAAAAATTAAACATTGACTTTGAAAATACATCAAAACCTAATTTCTCCTTGAGCATTCTCAGTATTTTCCAAGTATCCCAATGCCTACTGTGGGCACTAACCTATAGGCCACGATTTTCATTTCCCATTAGAGATGAAAAAATTGCTAAAAGCAGCATTCAAAAATATGTCTATGGCATGATATAGACAAATACAGAAAAAAAGGTAAAAATGCCTTAAATTCTTCAGAGTTGTACTCTTTTAAAATCATATTTTAAGATGGGAAATTGCTAAATTAAAAATACGTACACTTCACTTATTGAGGAAAATCTCTTTTACAGCATTGCTACACTGGAACTTCTTCAGATTTTTAAGTATTTTACAATGTCATCTTAAACAACATGGATTATACAGTATTCATCAGGCAGACACAATCTTACAGAGATAGACACAGGCACACACAACTCTGCAGAGGCCAATCCTGCAGCTTTTACTCAATCCAGAAGTCCCCCTGACGACAGTGAGTATTTTTCAACAATAAGAATTGCAGGATCAGGCCCCAAAAGTGCTTATGAAGATGAGATGTTACTTCAACAGATTGAATGTTAGATTAAATATAAAGATTGAGGCAAGACAAGTCTGGGGTTTAAACCCTAGGGAGGATTGACATTTAAAGTGTTGCCACTGAATTATAGCTCTCCACATTGGGTGGGGTAACCTCCTACTGGGTGGAGTGTCTCCCCTAAAGGAAGGGAAAACTGGCACAAGCCAACTCAGTCTTTGAACGATTTTCCTACTTGCCAACTTATGAAGTCGTCCTGACGTCAACTTCATCAAGGAAGTCTATTGCCCAACTCTGTCTTTTACTGTAGAAAGTTTGCTTGTGCTCAAAACCCCAGCAGATGTAGAAAAGAACTTAAGGAAAAGAGACATAAAACGCTGAACAAAATAAAGAAATGAGGAAAAATGTGTTGACTGGATTTTACAGTTATTTTAAAAAAACCCTGTTGTTGGGTTTTCTTGTTTCTAATATCAAGTTAATACAAGTAGATACAGATCACTCGAAACTATTACTAAACGTATTTTAAAATCTCATTTAGCTTTAAGACACGGGGTGGAGAACACACAGAGAGTGGACACTCTGAAAGATAAGATCTCTTATGTGTTCTGCCATGACTATCTTCCTAATCGGCGTCACTAACAGGTGTAAAACACTCATACTAGGAAAATAATATTCATTGAACAGCTATCAAAGGTATGTTTTACATATTATTTCTCTCTGAATCAAAATTAATTTTTTCTCTGAAAGAAGGAGTCAGGTGTCTTCAGTCAGTCCTTCAAGACAAAAGGAATGCTGGGGGGAAATGAATTAAAAAAAAAAAATGGCAGATAAAGCATCACAAACACCCATGGGGAGGAAAAGAAGTAAAAATCAGAAAACAGTCTAAGTTACTGTAACCTGAAATGCACCAGCCATCACAAAGAGCAATTGGAGAAATCCAGCAGAGCTCAGCAGGAAAGATTTTTAATAACAGATTGAAAAACAAGAATAAAAATAACTGCATCAACAGGGCCTTTCTTCCTCAGGCCACAAGCCCGTTTTTACTTGATATTTTAAAAAAATGCAGTTTGGCCACTAAAACCAATCCAGAACATTATTAAAAGTTAAAAGCTACCAATTACTTCTGTCTGTTCTTTTAAAGCAAAGTTTGGCATTACGTCAGTTGGTTTAAAGAAAACAAGAAAGAGAGAGAGAAAGAAGGAGAGAAAGTTTCCTGCTTGTATAAATTAAACCACCAGGGAAGGTGTCTAGCCACTTGTAAAGCATTTATTACAGGTTTTTAAAGGGCTAGTAACATTTAAAAATTAAATATTTTAAAAGAAATTTAAAGGAAAAGAGAAAAGATGATCTGAGCCTGGAAAGAAAGCAGACTTATGAGAAATTAGACATGCATCAACCGAAGCTAAGAAAGTAAAGATTACTATTAGGACTAAACTTTGCAATTCAAAATAACTCTATTTTAAAGGCAGAAAAATCTTACTGTAGCTGCTGTACTCACACACATCCCTTGCGAGACGGAAAAGTTCCACTGAACTTTATGGGATGGAACCAACTTGGTTCTGCAGAAACATCCTACGGAAGCACCACCCGTGGCAGCTACGTAATTTAATGAAGCATTTTCTTTCGATAGCTTTACTAAATCCACATACAGAGATCCCCAGCAGGAATAAGATTCCTTAGTTAATGCAGCAGGACCATATTAAAATTCATTGATAGAAGGATTGGCAGGTTCTGTTAAATTTTAGATGTATTTTTTCACTGGTGATGTTATTATAAAATTTTAAAGAACCACTTTAAAGTTAGTAGAAAATAAGAATCTGATAGCACAGAACGTGAATAAAACATAATGGCTATAAGTTTCTTACACACAGCTGCTCCAGTTCACCTAAATCATAGTCTTCTAAACCCCGTGATGCCAAATCAGAGGTTCCTCTGACTCTGGACGACACGTCAAGTGGAATGGTGTTCAGTTGTGCAACGCTTTTGGTGTGTGACAAAATGTCCACTGGGAATTTAAATCGAGACTAGGGGAGCTATCCTCCCATTGCTCCATGTTTCATTTGAGCCTTGGTCTGCATGACAAGAAGTCAGAGTAATATGCCAGCACTTTCCTCCCCTCCCTGTGCTCCTCTGCCCCAGCAGCGTTTCTTGCTGTCTGGGCACATATACAACTGGCGAAGGAGCTGTGTTCTGGAAGGCCCTTTATTGATTAGGTGCAAAATAACATCAAGGAGTGAATAATAAGCACAATCTGAAAAATGTAGTTACATGTCTTGCCCTTGTAAACATTTACTATTTAATGGTGTAATTGTACTTTAATCCTTCACATCATCTAATATAACTCATTGTGCTTTTCTTTTAATTAGCAAACGCAGAATCCAAAAAAAGCAAAGCCCAGAAAGTTTGTACGTATCATAAAAACTGAAGCACAGATAGTTTAAAAATAATCAAATATTCTCTCTTTGGATGCAGGCTTATCTTTTAAAGTCAAAAGAGAACTTCATTGGCACAGAGCAGGAAAAAAAGAACTCCATAATTCATGACAATACCAAGAAAAAAATTCTTCTCCAGAAGGACTGGAAAGGGCACCTTTATTTATCTTCTGGACAGACAAAAATAATAGAACCTCGACCAGATATGCTGTAATTAATGTATCCAAAGGTCAACAGGCAATGGTATTTATACAATAAATGGGTGCAGACTACACTGGTTATAGTATTAATCACCAGTATTTGAAAATAGCATTGTTTTCTTACTAGGTAAGAACTTGAGAAAGTTTCAGAAACAAAAAAGAAAGACTTTTGTTTCCTTATACCTGCCTGCTGTATTTTTAATCAATTGTTTTTTAACTCATAAGGTATAATATTTGGGACAAATATATCCAAGTTTACAGTTGCCCGGACTGCCAAAACAGACCCAGACTACCTCACTAGTTGTGTTGAGGAAACTAAATTAAGTAAGGGCAAACACCAACTGGAAAGTTGTCAGTTTAGTGAATGAATGGCTTCATTTTACACACCAGTTAGAATACCTTAATCAGAATACATTTCTGTTCAAGGCCAACACTTTTACTACCAGATGGCAGTTTGTTCTACCTGAAACTGTATTAAAAATGTAATTTATTTCCACTGTACTTTCACCTAACAAAAAGGGTTGTCAGATTCCCAGCCTATCACGTTCAAAAATATTTAACCATAAACTTTCTCACTATGTTATATTTGGTGTTACCCACAAACCTTTATTGAAGTGATACTGCCAGTGTGGCTTCAGTTAAGATCTGAGAATGCTTCTATTAAGATTATTACATTAAAATACTGTCAAGAGTTTGTAAGAAACATAAATATTCATACACATACAGCCCCCCCCTACCCCCAGCCTCAGAAGGAAAGTTCCACATAAAAAGAAAAATTTAAATACGTACCAAAAGTTGCCTGGTTGTAATTACATTTTGGGTTTTTTTTTTCCTAAATGTCTCTGCTAATTTTTTTAACTCTTTCACACTGTAATGTAAAATAGTTTTATTTCAAAGCAACTGCCTGATAAAGTGCTAAAAGAGGTAATTCGCATGAACAGAAAGTAATTAGTCATTGTTTGCACAATGCTTTGAAAATACAAAACCCAGTGTGTCAACTAGCATTAAAATATAATATGATTGGAATACACAGATTTGACAAGAAACAATTGCATGTCGCAGACACTCGAGTCCACAGACAAGAATTAGTACTTTGCTGTTATAAATGCACTGTCACGATATGTGGATAAGGGCATTCTTTACACGCAGCCAGAGCACACATGATAATAGTGTGCACCGTGAAAGTTTACTACAAACGCTAGAGAAACGTTATAGAAAATAATCCTGGTAGGGATTCATCAAATGTTACTGAATTTACTCTCACTGATAAAAATATAAGTGTACCCATAAAGCCATCATATAAATTATACTAAAAATGCATTAAAAACATGAAAGGATAACCCAGCTGCATCGTGTTTGATGCCCAAAGAAGTCTCAGATCTGTGAAGTTGTCATTTACTTTCTTTTCCTTTATTAACAGTGCTATGAAATTTTTAAAAAGCCATACTCTCACAGGCAAAGACTGCTCAGTGTTATTTGGAGTCTGTTTTAGAGGATCACAGGCAATACATGTAAACTTAAAAGCTGATGCAACTTTGCCCTTTACTTACTTTGTTGTGACGATGTATATGCAAAGTTTTAAACAGAGAAAGTTATTATATGCAACCAAAAAAAAAAAAAAAAGAATAATCAGACAGAACAGGGTGGATTAGGAACTGTTTTTCTCATGTCTAATCTCCCTTGATTTTAAAAAGGTGAAGCAGACTTTTGTTGTCACAGTCTGAGGATAAACTCGTATACAGGCACAGATGCACTACTGAACTTCAGAATCACTGAGTCTTTCTGTGGCAAACCTCAGGCAGGTATACATTATTCAAGAGGAAAAAAGAAAAATACATTTTTTCCCCCTTTATAGAGAAAGGCTCCACTTCTTTGGTTTGACCATATTATTAACAGACTTTCATTCAGTGGTTAAAATAGAAAGAAAAAAATCTTTCAAAGTGTTGATATCATTTCCAGACAGTCTTGTCAGCATCACAATTTACAGGAAATAGTTGATGTTCTCACACAAACCGTGTGTTTACTCATAGACCCAGAGTACTTAAAAAAAAAAAGAAAAAAAAACAGAACCTTCACTCTTTTGGAGAGGTTTTTTTTTTTTTAAATGTCACTCTGGTGGAATATCTGAGAGAGCTGTCTAACCTAACACACAGATTGTGAACATGAGGCAAACACAGACTACAGTTCAGAAGACTACTGTAACTTTTATTCTCATTTTGTCCACGTCAGGAACTGGCTCTTACCACTACTTTCCTTTGCTACCCCTTGCATTTTTAACTGTGGCAGTCTTCTCTAAATGTTCAGCTTTCATTAAAACCAATAGGAAAGTAACGATGCCACCAACATCCACTGGATTTGGTTGTGAAGACGACAGCCCGAATGACAAAAAAGTTTGATGGTTCCTTGAGAGACTTTACTGAACTCAATTAAATACAACCTGAGACGCATTAAATTATTGTCCCCATCAACATTCAAAATGTGCTGCGTAGTGTAAAAGCAGTGAAGGCAGCACAGTCTGCAGAGCAGCTTACATTTTCTTTACTAGACAATCTTTCCCCCTCGGAAGGGACTTGTCACCTTGGTTCCCAAAGGGTGCTGGGGAGACCCGGCTCCTGCTCTGCCAGGCAAGGTGCTCGCACTGGCGGAGAAGCGATGCAGGGGAGACGTCTCTCCAGCTTATCACTTACTTGGCTTAGCTCAGTCAGTGCACTGGAGAACTTTGCATTTGCTGATAGAAAACACAACCGGTCGTGGAAAAAAAGATAAAGGAGACTAGCGGGCCCCACTAGAACCCGCGTAGGAGTGCCGGGGTGTCTGAGCGCCGTGATTTGCAGCAGGGAGGCAGATAAACAAAGCCACCGAAATGTCAAGCCCTCTCGGGGAGCCGCTGGCGTCCCAGGGCAGCGCAGCAGCCGCAGCCCCCGGGCCAGGGGGCCCCGCGATCGCCCACCCCTGGCCCGGCCCGGGCCACCCCGGCCGCGGAGCGCCCACCGCGCAGCCCCTCCAGCCCCGGCCTCGCCTCCATTCATTCCTCCCTTCGGAAAGCCACAGGCGGGCGGGTGCAGCGGGGACAGCCCCGCGGCAGCCCCCGGGCCGGGGGGCGGGGAGGGGAGACGCTCCACGAAGTTGTGGCAGGCAGGGAGAGCCGGGCGCGGGGACGCAGCGCTGGCAGTGGGGCTTCGCCTTTAAGAGGGAAAAGTTTTACGTCTCTCTGCCTCTCATTTGAAAAAAACAAAATAATAAAAATAAAACCAAAATACTACACAAAGACAAAAAAATCACCGCCACTACTATGTCGCCTGTTACCCCGGTGTGACCGGGAGGGATCCCAAGCCCTCCTCCCGCAGCAGCACCGCTCCGCACTTGGCCTCTCCCTGTGTGTCCCAGGGAAAGGAGATGAAAAATAGGAAGGAAGAAAAAAATTAAAAGGGGGAGAAAAAAAATTAAAAAGAGGAAAAAAAAAAAAAAAGAAAAAAGTTTTTCCCAAACTTACTACTCTTCATGATGGTGTCTCTGTGCCCCGCTTGTCATGATCCCCATTAAAACTTCCAGCAGCGGCAGGAGCGGCAGGACTGTGCGACTGCAGCCCATCGGATGCGAACCCTCTGTGCTCGTCTTCTACTTCCACCCCCCGCGTCTCCCTTCCCCTCCCCCCGAGCGCCCCGGTGCCGGGGAACCGGCGGCCGCGGAGATAAGGCGCGGAGCGGCGCGGAGGGGAGGGCAGAGCAGAGCCGAGCCGAGCCGCACCAGCCCGCGGCCGCCGCCGTTCCCCTCCCCGCCTCCGCGCCGGGGGGCTGCTCCCCCTGCCCGCCGCCGCCGCTGAACTTGACCCTCCCGACTCCAGCGGGGCTACCGCCGTTTTGAAGTCGCCAATTTCCAGCCATCACACATGGCTTTGACCCTCCGGCGGGGGGAATGGGGGGCGCGAGTGGGGGGGTGGGGGGGGGGGGAGATGCACCGAGAGAACCCTGTGAAATCCGAGCAGCCCCCGTTGCCTGGGATTATGCCCACCCACCGTCCCTCCGCTTTTGTTGTTGTTGTTGTTGTTTTTATTTTGGGGGGTATTTTTTTGGGGGGAGGGGGTGCACCCCCGCTGCCCCCCCCCCCGGGCACACGCCACGCTGCCGCGGGCGCCGCGCCCCCGCCCCGCGCGCGCCCCCCCCCCCCCCCCCCCCGCGCCCGCCGCCGCCGCGCCGCCCCCGCCCGGCCCGCCGGCCGCGGCGCCCTCCCCGCCGCCCCCGCCCGCGCCCCCCCGCGCTTACCTGTTGATTAACCGGCAGCAACAGCCCCGGCAGCCTGGAAGATGGTGGAGCCGCGGCGCGAGCCATGAACCGTCTCCTGCTGCCGGCGGAGTTGGACGCGGATTATGTGGCGGTGGCCGGGGAGTGGGGGGGGGCGGGGGGCCGCGGCGCCGCTGCCTCCCCCCTCGGCCCCGCTCGGCGGGGAGGGGGCGACGGGCCCGCCGGCGGGCGGTGCGGTGCGGCGCGGGGGCGGGGGCGCGGCGGGCCGGGGGGCGCGGGCCGGGGCACGGCGCGGCGGCCCCGCCGGCAGCGAGGCGGCGGCCTGGGAGCGCGGGGCGGCCGGCGCGTTATCGGGACTGTTATCGCTTGTCAGGACCTCCGTCTCCCCGCATTACGTCAGTTTCAAGACACCAACACTATTAATATCAAAGGAGCCTTCGCGGAGGAAAGCGCCACCCCAGACGGAGCGCCCTTAAAGAGACAGTGCAGGCGGCCCCGCCGCGCGGCCCGCGCCGCCCCCCGCCGCCGCCTCCGCCCGCCGCCGGGCCACGGCCACGGGCAGCGCGGGCCGGGCCCGCCGAGCCGGCCGGGCGGAGGGGGCGCGTCGGCCCGAGGCGGCGGGGACTCGCGCTGAGCCGCAGCAGGGACCGCCGCAGGCCACGGGCGCGCCCCCAGCGCGGCCCGCGGGAGGCGGCTGTGCCCGCGGCTGTCACCGGGACCCGCGGCTGCCCTGCGGGATTGCAAAAGGTGGCGGCGGGGATAAAAGGCGCGACCCACGCGCTCCAGTAGCTGCCGCCCTCGGGAGACCCCGGCCCTGCAGATTTCCTATCACCTCTCTGCCCGTGCCCCCCGTTTGCGTGCGGGTGCTGAGGCGGGTGGGCAGACAGTTCCCAGGCTGAGCGATGAGCAGTCCCGTTACCGCCCGTGCTTTGACACTGGTCGCAGGTCAGCCCCGAGTGGATCCGAGAAAACCCTCACAACTTTTCCTCCTTGTGCAGAACTTTTTCGGTTCGAAATACTCCCATATACCCCATGCTACGAACTGCCAGAAGTCTGCATGTCAATGTAAAAACACTCTCCAAGGAGAAGCAGTACATAAAAGGGTCCTATGAAAAGGTTTTAAAATCCCAAATATAGTAGGCGTTAAAAACTATGTAAACATTTGTTCGGCATTTGGACACAATTTTTCTGCAGTTAGGTGACTTTATATGGCATGCTTTTCCTCCCATGCAAGTTGTTTTAAGCTGATTTCACATTCAAATAGATGCACTGTGCTTGCTTGCAACTACTGACACATTATTCAAGGAAGAAGCTGGAAAAGAGTTAAATTATTACAGTTTGAGAGTTGAAGCTGCTTCCCCCCAAATATTTGAAATCACGTAACTTTTTCATTACTATTTTATTCTCAAATGCATGGTGAAGTGTAAAGTATAAAATCTTCACAGATACATGGTGACGCAAATGAAATCCTATTGTAAAACTCACGGCATTCTCAGCCCTTGCTCCAAACTTAACTATTCTTCATACATGTTTAATATAATCCACTGGCAGATTTGTAAAGTAATTGCTTGTGTAAATCACCCTGGAACACATTTCCCCCTTAAGTTCTTTTGTAGGATTGTCTGATAAAGCACTTCATGAATAGAAAAGCAGTAATTCACATACAAGAGGTGAACTCGTCATGTTGAAAATTGAAGGTTGCACAATTAGGCACACACAGTAAGATCGCCGACACAGGGAAAGGGGAACTCACTGATTGCATGTGGTACTCCCTCTATACCCATCCACAGAATATGAGTTCGGAGCAGCAGAGATGTATATGGAATGCCAAGGGAAGTTATACCAAAATTTAAAGTTTGTTACAAAGTCTGCATCAATACTTTAGTACCTCATGTGTGGTAGCACCTCACTCGTGTGCGCAGACAACCTTCCCTGACTTCATAAATTTACTCTTTCATAAGCTGCAAATGCCATGGCTGAACCACAGCCAAAGAGACGAACCACTGGCACAAACTTTAGCGAATACAGAGCTCTGAAAAGCAAGCATTTTTGTCACATAGATTAAAACATTTTTCTCAACAATTTTGATTTTATTGTTTTTACTGAGCATGTCAGCCTCGTGTCTGTTCACTTGGCATGTATCTTGCATAGGAAGGGTTAAAATAGGCAGGTATTTTGTCTGATGACTTGGCTAAGCATCTTAGAACCAGGGCTTGAGTGGAAAATATTTAAAAAGAAGAGTTATTTCCCTTTACTTCTCTGCTCTAGTGAGACTTATTAATGTATTTTTATTTTAAACCAGGAAATGATGCCCCCCACACTTTAAATCCCAGACAGTTCTTATGTGTGGCTGTAGCTTTCCCAGATTTTATTCACATTATGAGAGAAAAACTGTGAAGATCGATAACAGCAAAAGCACAGATTTCAACATGTGTAAAGCTTGATAACAAACACACCTTTTTTCACCTGTAGAGCAGTATTATAGAGGTGTGTTTTCAAAGGACATGAGTATCTGTGCATGCACTTTTAAAATGAAACCACAAAGCCATTCATAAGCAAATATGAGGACACAACATGTCTCAGTAGTTTCAAGCAGACAACTCTAATGAAATGCTCTATCAGAAAAAGTTTGTTACTGTATCTTTATTAGAAATGCTTTCATGATGCATTCTGCATTTCAAGTTAAAATAAAGCAGATCAAGAACATGTCAATATGAATCTGTTTATATTCACCACAAAGAACTGTAGAGAACTTAAGAAAGGCAAAATATATTTTATAGATGTTTTTCAGGCAAATTATTTATTTATTAAATAATTTACAAAGAAAATTTTTACCTCATGCCTTAGATACATTGCATATGCTTATGATTGACACAATATGTTTAGGCTCAAAGGCCCATATAGACTCTTTTTTTTTTTTTTTTTCCCTAGCAGGAATTTTTCAAAAAAGCCAACTAATTCATGAAGTCATACAATAATTGTTTGACAGTTGTTTCCAATATAGGAAAATAAGCTATGTATATTGTTTTCATTCAAATATTTGTTGATTTGTTGTTAGAATGCTTTGACATTGACATGCCACAAATTGCATTAGGAGAAATATTGTAGATTTATTTTCATTTATTATCTTCTGCTGTCAAACTTTTCCAAAACCACTTAAAAGAAGTTTTATTTCACTTTGTTCAAAACTCACAGCCTGCATGAAAGTAGGTTGTTTCTGAAATAACAAGTTCAGCTTTCTCTAATAGATAAGAGCTGAGGAAATGAAGGAAAAGCAGCAAAGCAAGAAGATGCAGAGAAAGTGCTGCTTTCACTGAGAGGCATGAACAAAGTAACTTCTAAATAATCCTCTGGGTTTCTTTACAGTCAGGCACATTCTCCATTGAGGGAGAATACAGAGGCCAGTCACAGTTGCTTCTTGAAGGAAAACAGTATAACAGTCATTGTTTATCAAGATGACATAACATGCCATTTTTGCCTTTATTGTTTAATGCAGTTTCTCTTGTAGTTTACTCAGCGTAGATACAAAGAGGGATTAACAGTAAAGCATAAGCATACTTGTTTTACAATTTTAGCCTTTTAGTGCATAACTTACTGAAAGTACTAGGGCCTATAATCACAATGATTTTACCTGATGGAACATGCATTTCAGAAATATAATCCAACTGTTTACCATAACACGTCATAAATTGCAACTCTTAACAAAAACCTCAGAGATTGACATCTGTTGGTCTTAAATGCCTGCTGCTTTAGCACACATCATCAAGAAAGTATTTCTGTATTATTCTCCCTCTGTTTGGTAGTATATTACTTGAATTCTAAAGACAGTTCTCTTACACTGTCTTCAGTAATGAACATTTTGAGAAGCACTTAGTTATGTGTTTGAGGCACTCCAGTGCGAGATTCTTGGGATCATAAACACGGAAACTTGCAGATTTTCTGCAGACCCACTTCTTTTCTTTGCATAACTTTTGTCACATGAAATCGTAGGGAAACTTTTGTTCCCCATCTTACACCCTGCACAGAGTCAAATTTCTAAACTTTAAGTTGTGTGCCAAAGGCTAAAAACTACCACTGATTTTCAAAGATATGGGACTGGGGACCCTAGTGATGTGGTTGAAACATCTCTGAAAAGAGATTATGCGTTGTGATAGACAGGGCAGTGCTGAGAACAGCCAATGAAACAGCATGCAACTGAAGAGCTAATACCATGGCATCATCCCAGATTCAACAGATGTTTTCTAGGGGGATTGGATATCTAGTAATGGGAAATGGAACCTTTCTTTTCTATGTCACTGGTTTTAACACAGGCCAGTAGCAATGGAAAGTCAATAATAAGCAATGTTTGTTTGGTAGCTTTTTCTTTTCTACCACTGTGGGGTAGAAAAATGTCACCCTGACTGCAGCACACCGTGGCTGGTTGGTACTTCCCTACACTCGGGTGGCACTGCTGCCAAAAGGGCCATGCACTGAAGTGCCTGGAAACCCTTTTCCCTGGGAGCAGTCTCCAAGGGAGGGATGAGGAACACCGACTGGGCACAGACTGCTCCTGCTAATGGTGTGTCTGCAGATAGTTAAATAACTCTGGCAGCCACAAAAGATAATTTATCACTTTGCGCTATCATAAAATCTACTAGAAAATTAAAAATGCTATAACACCAGACTCCTTAAAATCATTTACATGCAGAAATCAACATAATTGTATAGATTTTTATCTTAAAAATGCTATGTAAAAGGCATTCATCCAAAGCTCTGAAAAGCCTCATATACACATAGACATATGTATGAAGTAATACATAATGAGTGTCTCCCAACAAATATCAATAAAAGAAATGGCAGCATTCTTTCCCACATTTCAACTGCAAGATCAGCAAATCAAAACAACCTGAGCCCCCTGTCTTGTCATCACCCCCTGCCAGACAGAACCACTACCTTTCCTCCCTTCAATTCCATATTCATTCTCCCTCCAGCATTTCCAGCATCTCTGGGAAGGTTAATCTGGATTGGTTAAAAGTGTGCTGAAGTCAATAAGGAAACAAAAAAAAACTATAAGTGAGTTTAGTAGTTTTTACATTAGGTCCTATATGCAAATATTTTTCCATCTTATTTCTAAAGTCTGTTGTTATATAATTGCAGTGTTCTGAACATGGTAGTGTTAAAACTCTCTACAGTGTCTCCTAATGTAAAGCAACAATTCTGTACAATTGAAGTGTTTGGCTCAAAAGGAATTTTCTTTCACTTGATTTCTTGTAAATACATTTTTCTTTTCCATTTGTGACTTCTAACTGTGTTCAAATCTTTATTTTAATGTGACAGACCACAAACAATATGCTTTTATTGCAAAAAAAAATATTCACATTAATACTGATGCAAGGTCTCAAATTTCATTTAGGGAAAGAAAATATCTTGCAAATATGTATATTTCACTTTGTAAAAATGAATACTTTCCATTCCATTATGCATGTTAAATGCATAGCCACAATATATGGCCTAGGAGGTTCAGTAATAGCACTTGGGAATCTCAGATACACAGTACACTGGTAAAATTACTAAGATGCTGTCGCTATTTTCCAATTACAAATGGAGGGAAAGTCATTCAAGGTAAACATGGTCAGTGTAACAAGTGGTCTTTAGTGGTCTCTCTCAGTTTCCTATGAAGCATCTAAGCACACACAAGAACATACAAATAGCTACATTCAAGCGGACTAATATATCTAACTTTCAGAGTGCTCAGACCTTTGTGTAAAGAAGGGCCTAACCTTAATCTGGCCTTACCCTCTGTATCACAAGCCAGTCCATCTTGCAAAGATCTGATGAACCACTGCATTCTAGGGGATTTTTATACCAAAGAGGAAAAAAGATCATCATGTTCACAGAATCACAGAATCATAGAATGTCTGAGGCTGGAAGGGACCTCTGGAGGTCATCAGGTCTGATCCCCCTGATCAAGAAAAGCCAGCTACAGCCAGTTGCCCAGGATCCAATTCCTCCTTTTGGAGACTTCATAATTCTCCCATAGTCTGCATGACTGCTGTAACTTGTTCCTGGTCTGAGACTCAAAGGAGCTTTCTAATCTGAGTGAGAAGCGCACCCTGACCCGCTTTCTGTCTGACCTCTGCATAAGAATTACTATACATCCACAACTCTTTTAATGGTTAGTCTTTGGGAACAGGTAACCTAACAAGAATGCCACCTTGATTAACACTAAGGCTTGTTGACACCAAGATTAATATATACCACATCCTCTAGTTGTGAAATGGTAGTGCCAGTGCCTTTGTTGAAACACATGAAACAACAGTAGGCATCCTTAAACTTATTCAGGAGTTTGCTTTGTTTTCCTCAGTGGTTATCAGTCTTGAAAGAGGTTTCCTGTGAAAAAAAGTTATTCCTTTAGGGAAGAGCACAACCTACACAGGCAGCAGCAGCAGCCTTGGCTCACTTGTTTCAGCTCTCCCACATAGAAACCTCATTTCTGTTCATACCTCTCACTCTTCAGGAGCTGGATCATGTGCCTGTATACAAGGTTTTACTAAGCACAGCGTGAATCAGGCAAAAATAATGCTGATGGATCAGCATTCATTTACACTTGGGATCTTGATGTGGTGAAGTGCAGATCATGACCCAGAAAACATGTGTGTCCTTGCCTACTTCAATGCCTGGACAAACTGATCCCACAGAGGGCAAAAAAAGTAGACTTTGCGACTTCATTTTTTTCTCCTTCCTGACTCCACTGCTTTTAGTTCCTTTCATTGCTCACATAAAACAAACAGTTACCCTATGACATGCTAAAAATATTTATGTGCTAAGACTTCTTATTTAACAATGGCCAGAAATACCCTTAATAAGCTGGTGAAAAACCTGGATAGTTTGTGCAATATTTCTGCATGTGTTATTTTTTTTCCCAGTCAGTGTATGCATCAATGGAACAACAACAACAAAAAAAAATTAAAAAAAACCAAAACAAAAAAAAAAAAAAAAAACACCTTAGCCAAAACAAAAAATCATCTCAAACCAGGTAACTCATCTCTGACTAATCCCTTCCCTCTTAGTGCTTTAGCATTGCAAAACACGCTGATATTATTAACATACTGATTAAAATAAGGATCATTAGCTATTTTTAAATAAAGGAAATAAAGGTATGCACTACATTAGGGCTAATATATGAAAGAGACACTCATAGAGTAACTCGTAAATAGAACATTTGTGATTAATAGCTTTATATTTGTGGAAAAAGGCATCCTTTTGAAAGACTGATGCATACGATATAAGCAGAAATTAATCTGCACTATTAAAGTATTAGAGCAGTAAAAACCAGTACAGAGAATTTGAAAGTTATATCTAAGAAAGAGTTATGTGACCTTCATGAGCCCTTAGTCACAGAAGCCAAAATGGCACATAGGAAGCATCCCTGGAGGTAATTGTACTGGTCTGGTGCCCTATTTTTCCTTGCCAGGAGATAAAGACAGCCCAACTAGCAATCCAGAGATACAGTGAGTAAGCTGCACACTGTGATGTGAATTCAGATGAGTAAATTTATTGCACTGAAAAATTAGCTCTTTTTTTAAGAACGCAGGTGGATGTAACACACAGAGTGAATCCAGACCAGCAGTGGGGTCAGCATTCTCAAGAATAGACACAGAGAAGAAAGAGTGACACTTTGGAAAGTCTAGAAAACACACTGATTTGGGAATTTTACACATCGCTGTTTGATTTGACTTTCACATGCTTTGCTGAGGGTGTGAATCAAAAGAAGGGACCCAAATATGAAAATAGAAGTACTGGCTTAAAACAAGCTATGAAGTCTAGCTTTTATGGAGCTGTGGGTAGGGAGGCTGCTAATTATGACAAGCAGCCTAGTGAGGCTGTCAGGCAGAGAAAAGTAAACAAAAGGAGTATCAGAGAAAGGAGCACCTCTCCCATAGCAAACTTCATGTATCACTGAGATTCTTGAAGAGAATAAGAATCTGTACAAGGACAAAGTCCTTTTTTCCTTCACTTCATAGCACCATTCTTGTAGATATGCAAGTGTTAGAAGAAAAAAAGACTACTTAGTAAGGGCTCATGCATAGCAAATTTGTTTTCCCCCTTCCCCATCAACTGTAATTACAACCATTCAGACAAAGCTGGTTTTCCCAGTAGGACTGGCTGAAAATGCACTTCATTTACATGGCCTAATTGGGCTTTTTTGGCCAAGGTTGTTCTATACTCTGACACTAGGACTAGGTACTTAACATTGAAAAGTTCATTCTTGTGGTTTGAAGTTAAGGATTTCATTACTTTGAAGTTAGAAAATCCAGAATGAAGGTGTCTCCTTTAACACTGGTGCTTCAGTGGTGTGTACAAGAATAATATCAGTAATTATATGGCCTCAAACAGCAAAGAGTCTGCAGATTAAACAGACAGTCATTTTATTTCCTTCTTTCTTTATGAAAAAAATTGAGGTGTATATGCTATTGCACAAAATATTGGTTATATCTTGTGGCCTTCAGAAATCAGTACAGTGAACAGCTGATTAGTGAGGATCTACTACAGAAACAATTTAGGAAAAATCAGCTTCTTCTATATTCTACTATCTACAGTAAGACATGGTTATTTTTATTGTTTATTGTTTTGTTTGTAACTATGTTGTCTTACTCAGCAAGACACACAGTTCATGAATGTGTATCTTATAACCTTTTCTAAGCCAAGTGCACAAGGTTTAGTTTCAAGGCCTTCCATACTGTACATGTCCTCTACAACCAAGAAAGGTTTTGCACAGTCATCAGTGCAAACTCAAGCCATGTCTAGAAAGAAAATTAACATAAATATTTCACCAGGCCTTGGTGTAGACAAGATTCCAGCAACCTGAACCTGTTTTTCTGCATATTTAATTGCCACAGTAATTAGAACATAAGGGTTCAAATCCACAAATACTTTTGGGTGCCTAATTCTCATTAATTTCAATTGAGAGGTAGCACTTACATCTCTTTATGGATGTCAAAGACACAGAAACCTCAAGAATCTTATCTGTTCTAAAATGCCCAGGCAAATATTGCTATCAGCTTCTTCAGAACAGCAGGAGTTTTATTTTAATTTCTGATGGAGGTGCATCTTAAGCACAGAAAATTGCATGATAACAATGGAGGTTGTTTCTTTCTTCTTTATACCCATCCAGACGTTTTGAACCACAGGAAGTTTCCAGATCATGGGATGCTTTAAGAAACTCAAAAATCAAGATTTTATCTGGTGACTGCTGGAAAATGTTGCTGGCAGTTTATGCTCTTTT
Source organism: Cinclus cinclus (assembly GCF_963662255.1). NCBI lineage: Eukaryota > Metazoa > Chordata > Aves > Passeriformes > Cinclidae > Cinclus > Cinclus cinclus. The sequence continues at coordinate 137,221,224 of NC_085046.1, forward strand.
ATGATCTGATGAAACCTTGTGAAGCTAGTGGGACAAGCATGGCTTTATACCCCTACTTAATCCCCAGACGAGAACAGAAACTGTGATCACACCTCCAGATGTGAACCCCTAAGAATGAAGTTTCTGGACCTGCATGAAACTATCTGAGTCCAGGATGGTAAACAAAGTCTGGACCTGCCGTGCTGCACTGTCCTGCTCCTACCAAGTCATACATCCCTTTGCTCATGCTGTGCCAAAATTCCTGCAACTGCACTGTAAGCAGAAAAAGCGAGCTGACCCAATCGAAAATTACCTTGTCTCTTTAATTAATTTCCAGTTGAAAAATACAGTTCTTGGGACAAGGAAAAGGATGGGATTTCCTTCTTTTTAGGGACTCTGTCAGGAAACAATGGCTAACCTTTGGAGGCATGTCTCCAGAGCCACCTGTGTGGGCAATAGATGGGGTGATGACTATCATCAGCTGCCATTGGAAGGAATTTCTCTTTTTTCATCCCTAACTACTGAAGAAGCCCAGTCTCATAGTTAAAGCAACTGGGTTTGTTATTTGTGTGATATGAATACACACTCAGAGTCACATGATTAATCACAATTTCTCCACCTTTCTTCTTTAATCTTCAGTCTGAGCTTTGCCTACATGTGTCATGTAACTTTAATGATACTTGCTAAATAAATGTTAGAAATAGGGAAAGTGTATCTCCAAAAAGTAGAGCTTAAAGCCAGAAGAAACCATTACAAGCTTTGTTTTGTCTTTCTGCATAATTCTGGCCACAGAACACTCAGTACTGGCTGTGCCAGGCTATAAGTGCTGTGTGAAGATAGTATATCTTTCTGAAGATGTCTGTCTTGATTTAAACACTTCCAATGTTGAAGGATTCACTGCACTCCTAGGTAACTTGTTCCAGTGTTTAAATACCATCTCTCTTTAAAAAGTCCCTGGCCTGATTTAGTATAACTTCAGCTTCCAGTTCTGTTTTGTTTTATTTTATTTTGGTTTAGTTCAGTTTAGCTTATTGACCTATAGTATTCAAATGAGACCCTTTCCTCCATGTATGGACTTATAGACTATAATTTCCTTCTCTCCCTTAAAGCAAGCAAATCAAGTTTCCTTCATGCCTTATCCTGGATAATTCCAGTATATTTTTCCATGTCTTTCATCATTGATTTAAATATGTTTTGAAGTACAGATACTACACATGGTCAAAGATTAGACTTACTCTGTTCACTTTCAAACTTAAGTGCTTTTCTTGCTTCATGTCCACTCAGTGGAAATAGTTGCTTCTTTAGTATTTGAGATTCACTTATAACTAATATAAACATAAAATATCTGTCCAAGCAAGACCCCAGAGACTGACTATTTTTTAAAACATTCAGGCTTATTTGTCAATACACAGTGTTTCAAAATATTTTTAACTCTTTGTAGAAAACTGTTTTTTGTTTTAGGATTTTTTTTCTTGCTTTGAAAAAATCTTTGAAAATTACTGAAATAAGCACAGCATACTTCATTTTTTAGACTTATCATGACTAGAGCCACACTAATGCAATTTACTAGAGGCCCTAAATATAAAAGATTTCCTTTTGAATGGTAAGAAAGAATCAGTCATTAGTTGTAGTTTTTGTCGCAAGCCTGGGCAGCAATATCACTAAATAGTGCAGTCACTTTTTTATACTGACTATTATTACTTGGGCTTTAATGAGAAAATTCTGCCTGTTGAGACACCAAGTTACAGTCTTTCAAATGGAACCAAGCTAATAACTATTCCCACGACAAGAAAAATCTGCAGGCACTAACTACGTTAGTGGCTATTATGCTTCACACTTAATCTTGAATATGATAGATAGGGAGTGGAACTAAGGGGAATATTGAGCAGCAGAAGAAACCATTCCTCTAACGTAACAGCACCTTGAGCATCTTTCTGTGCATTCAAACCAAAGCAAGTTGAAGTAATGTAGTCCTTTTGAAAGTGCCAAATGTAAGATTTGCACAGCTTTTGCCACCATGAGAACTTCTAAGCCCAGACGCCTGCATCAAGCACGTTCCAAGGTGGAACCCCAGTGAGGAAGAAAGAAGTCAGCCAGTGCATTGCCATGCTGCAGAGAGTGGGTCTGCAGCAGCTTGGGGCACTCAGGCAGGTGATCCCTGTTTGATGGAGACAGCACCTACTCCTGACACACAGGGATATGAGGTGCTTCACACCTCACCTGTTGTGAGCATCAGTGTCAGCAAATTGCCACCTTGTCTTGTGCTGGTGGCCAGTGCGTGGATCACCGGTCTGCTAGAGGTCCAAGCTGACCAAGCTGCCAGGAGGACAGCAACCCAGCCATTCCCACTGCTTATAGACCCAGTAGAAACATCTGATTTCCAACAGAAATGTGCCAGAGCATGAAATTTCAGCTGTGGGTGGCATAAAACCCATAAACACATCTCTGTGCCACCAGGTTACATCCCTAGCCTGTGCCATTGCTACAGCAGCTGTTAGCCAGCCAGTCTCAGACCTATGCTCAACAACAGGGTCTTGTGTGGTGCTGACTGAATTAATGCTTTTAGTTCTTTGTGGTTTTCTAGAGAGTATACAAGTTATTTTTGTTCCAATTTGAAAGCAGATCAAAAATGCTCAGTATCTCCATTTCTCTTGAGGATGAGGTTCCTGGAATGGCTGAGCACTGAGGAGCTGCAAGAGCCTGCTATGGAGCACAGCAGCCCAAAAGGTGTTTCTGCACACAAACATGAATGGAGAGCAGATCACAAAGGACAAAATGGATGCAACAGATACAGACACCTGGTCATTGAAGAGCATGACATGCTGGCACAGTGGCACCTTCAGTGGCACATTCCTTTTCATCCTTTCCTGCTTTTATTTATTTGTCTGGGCAAATGTCTTAAGAAACTTAAAAAAAATAATTGTTTGAATGTCAAATATAAATTGTGACTTATTTTAAACAATGTGTGTGTTTTAACCAGCTCTTTGACATTAAAAAGCATATTTTATCTCACAACCTGCTTAAAGCAAAACAAAAAGCTAAGCTACAGTTCCTTACAAACAATGAAGGCAATAAATACAGTAAATTACTGTTTTATGTGAGACAATATACTAATGTTAACTGAAGCAATGGAATTAGAAAACAAACTCCCTCTGGGAACAATTCTCACACCTCTGTTTTAGAAGGAAGCAGAGTTTACTCATAAATAATTTAATGCATTTACTCCTGCTAGACTGGACTGACAGGTCTTCCATATACTGAAGCTTTGCTTCTCTGATAATTGCAAACTTTCTGAACTGAGAAAGTTGTCAGCAACAAAGGTCTGTACGGTCACTGTAGGACTATCTAGGAACATAAAGATGTGCTCTATAACACAGTATTACTGAATTCAGTCATCATGCCAATCACCATTTAATAACAATATTCCTTCAGACCTGCTTCTGTTTACGAGCATGTAAATAATCTCTTCTTCAGTCATATAATCCCTTAGGAACTTTAACAGTTGCCTACATGAACAAGCAATAGAAAGGAAAAGACACATTATTATTTGGGCTTATTTAATGCGGTTCAGCCACTAGAATAAAAAAGAGAACAAGGCAGCTGACTCTGTAAGCACAGCATGATCTGTGCTTGCAGGCTCAGCTGTACAGCAGCACAAAAGAACCAGAACCAAAAAAAGAACTGCATTAAGTGTGTCCCCTGTTACCTGCCTCAGAAAGCAACCTCAAAAAATACTGGACTTCGTTATTTGATTGGTTAACACTTCCTCTTAATTTCTAATTTTAATGTTGTGGTTTTACCTACTTTATTCACAATGCTGCTATATCTTCTCTCAATTCACAGAAACAGAGTCTGTAAAAACTATTTTCAGCACTAAGAGTACAAAGCTTTTGCCGTCAGTGGCTTCTTCTGACTTGTATCCTTTTGACTTAATTTTTCTCTATCAATCACTCAGATACATCTTTATATGCATGCTATGTACCATCTATCCCTAACTTCAACTTTTGTGTGGCTTTTCACAGATGGCTCTCAGGCATCATAGCTGCCTGCAGATTTTTTAAAACTAGGGTGGTAGAGAACACGGAAACTTGTCACTTGACTCAGAGATTAATTGTAAGAATTTTAGCACTGATTTTTTCCAAAGATTATTATTCACAGTAGCTTTTTCCCTGAGCGGTCAGGGCCGATCTTGGACACCATAGGCACAGATCTGCCAGCATTTCAGAGCCTGCTCTAATCGAATTTGTGGTTCTGCAAGACTGCTGTTTAGACTGATCACTAAGTAGCTGCAAGCCTTGCTCCAGTCTCGGGAGGCAAGACCATTAGGAGCGTTGTGAAAGAGCTGAGTAACCCTGGCACCGGGGGAGCCACCGTGCCCCACACAGCTCCAGCACTGATCCTTCCTGTGCAGCTCCCCAAACCACTCCACCGGCGGAGGAGTTGCCACTCTTCTTTTGCTACTCACTGCAACTGGAGGAGCTGGAGGAAGATCTGATGCTACTATTGCTGGTCTAGCCCTCCCACAAATTCCAGCCGGGAAAGACAGTGAAAATTATCTGGGAATGAGCTGAATCAGCTTCTTTTGTGTTGGTGCCATGGCCGCACCCGCTGTGTGGCCAGTTCCACCCAGTTCTCATCATCTTCTGAGTAGGAATTGGTGAAGGCTTGTGTGTTTCTGGACTTCCCCCCACGCAGGGAGAGCGATAACCTGCGTCTGGGAGTAAAAAGACTGAATTTAGGTTTCCGTCTTGGGCTTTTCATAAGCAAAATTGGATGTCACCATCTCCATGGGATTTTGGAATGAGTTTGTAAAGGCCTTCACGAGAGATAGAGTTGTGATGTGTGGATTCTTTGTTCAGGATTTACAGGAAACTGGCTAGTGGTGTTGGTGCAGGAGGGCCCCGATTTGCAAAATCCTTGGTCAGTGGTCATGTGCTACATTCCTCTGAAGACAGGGAGAAAAGCACAAACCTCAGCTCCATCATCTCGGGATGTGCCTCTGCAAAGGAAAGCAGCAGCCCAGCAGCTGGCAGCCCCCACCTTTTACACGTGTACATGTGTGGCATTGGAACATGTCCCTGAACCGTGTTACAACCGCCATGCTGGGGCACACACACTTCAGTACGATCACAGTGTCTTAAAACATAGTAAGGTATGAAGAGCAAAAGGTTGATAAATTGCTTCTGGACACTCATCTCAAGCATATGATGCCAGCTCAGCAGCTGTCACCATTTTCAAGTTGCAGTGTCTTTATCTCTGGTGCCCCACCCCAACAGGATTCGCACACAACCTTTCAGAGGGGAGGAACAGATACCTGCACTCAGGAGTGCTCAGGGTTGTAAGGGCTATGTAGCACCCAACGTCAAAGAAAATAGCAACAGCATGTTGAAAAACTGGTTTGATATGTATGCCTCACATAGGTTATTTTCAGTGGGTCATCGCCCTCCTATTGTATGCTTGTTTCCTAGAAGTGCCCTGAAATGGGCACATTTGTGGTGCCCTGCTGATATGAACATTCTTGTATTTGTCAAATACAGAACATTAGCGCCACTAGTGTTTTAGCTTGTGTCTGATTTAACTGAATAGTCAGACTTGAACTGAATAGAGAATTGGTTAACTTACTCTCATTTATGTTTGGGTTTTTTTGGTAGGATCTATAAAATACAAAGAGTTGCTACACAGACCAGAATGAGACACTGAGAGACTCTTCATCTCACAAAAAGAAATAGCTGATCAGGGTTTCACAGAGGGTACTGTGATGTGCCTGTGTGATATGTATGACCTTGTGTTAAAGAGACTTCTGAAAGTGTTCGTGCTGCTATTCACTGCGTTTCAAATTATGTATGTGTGCTTATTAAGAGAATAGCATGTGAGTTTGCCTATAATCATTGTAGGTAATATTGTTATGCTTCAAAAAAAGAGTAAATGGAAATCTTTCTCAATACATTTTCCATGTATTAATTTATGTGAATGTACTTCCTTGTATAATTACTGGCATTTTCATCACAGGAGTACATATGGGCTGAAATTTACAGATAAGTTTTGTCTCATCAGTTTTGCTGAACTAACTGAAAGTTCAGACAGTATTTTTTCATATAAACGAAAGAAAAACCTTTTAAATGAAAAAGAAAAAACCAAAAAAGAAAACAACCAATCATGCAACTTCAAGGGGTAGCACTCAGGGTTTAAAACTCAAACTCTAGATGTGCACACTCAAAATCAAGTAACAGCTTGACTTAATTTCAAACTTTTAGCTCCACAAAGTCTCCTAAGGTCTTAAGTCCATCTAATAAATGCCTGAATCATACATATATATATTAGGGTATTTTGAGTATTACATTTCAGAGTTGTCACAAGAATACAAAAATCATCAATTACCAGATTTTGCAGTCAGAGGCACAAAAGCAAAAATCATGTATAAATGTTAAACTTGGAAATATTCAGATTTATGCATCCAGGGTAAAATATTCCTGGAATTTAAGAACAACATTAAATAAGTGATTATCTAATATACAATAGCAATACAGGCTTAAGTATTTTTTCTGATTTAATTCTTGCTTCATCTCCAACAGCTGTGGTTTAGTAAGGCATCCAACCCTGATAAAAGTAATTCCTGTGATAGAAGCTATACCACAACACTTGGCACTTTGTTCTAATGTTAAAAACGTGTTCCATATTTCTCATAGAATTTGTTTAGCTTGTCCTTCCAGCCATTAGAACGTGTTATGTCTGCTAGACTGAGAAACCCTTTATTATCAAATTTTGTTCTCATACATATACATATATATATATTTATATCAAATCAAATTCTTTGTGTCCTCCCATATATCTTAATACTCTAGGAACCCTGAACTCTTCTTGTCTCTGCTAAATCATGAGCAGCAGAACTGGGCACAATAATTCTAGTGCAGTGGTAATTTAACTTGGCAAACAAAGATTTCCAAAATGGCTTTTTGTCTTCAACATCACTATTACAACTCATATTAGGTTGACTATCCAACTCAACCATCTAAGTCTATTTCAGACCATGACCTCAATTCTTTATGGATTACTTTCCTTGTTCTTGTGTTCACAACATTGCGTTTTCCCATCCTCAAACATTTTGGTTCACCACAACTAGCTTACAAGGTCATTCTGTACCAACAGCTTGTATTCGGTGCTATTTATCTTTCTTTCAGTCCCTGCACCATCTAAAATGTGTAACTTTTATATCCTACTCAAGAAATTGCTAAAAGCATTTTAAGCAGTAGGCCCTGCTAACTGATGGTTGCAAAGGCTCAGGAGTTCTCTGATTTGTTAATACAGTATTTGCTTTATTTTTGAGTGCTCTTTTTTACTGAGTGTTTCCTAGCCAACTTTATAAGTTGTTATTATATACATGTCATTTGGACTTGCTGATTTTAAAATAACTAATTCTGGTGGCTCTGTTTATCATCACACTTCCTCACTCTTAAAAAGTGGAAAGTTTCAATTAATATATAGTACTACCACATTTTTTTCCCCTCTACCATAGGTCATACACACTTATTTAGCATTTTTGCTCTTTCTCCGTTGGTCAAATTTTTAGTAATCAATCAACACTGCCATTTTGATTCTGTTTGCCCTTAATATTCATAACATATTCTTCTTGTTACCTTTTAACTTCCCTGACCCATTTTCTTCTGAGTTTTTTTTCTCTCCACCGCAAATTTGTATACTTCCTAACTTGTTGCCTCTGCTGCTGTGTTTTCATTTCTTTGTGTAGGCAGATAGACAGTTTTAGATAAATAGATACATACTGAAAAAAAAATGGAAGTGTATTTGTTATAATCTTTACAGAAGATTGAATTTCCTTTTAAGCCAAACTGGTTTTTTTAATCCTCTTTGCTTCCTTTTTGACTTGGAGAGTGGTGGAACCACTAGTAGAGTCAACCAGTAGAACAACTTCTGGAATAGTAGATCAACTTCTACTGCTTCGTCTGAATTATTATTTGTGTTCTTCTGTTTACTTCCACCCTCATCCCACCTTCACACAGAGAGGATTGTTTTCTATGTAGAAACAGGCATAGCAGCACGGAGAAGCCAGCAGGGAAGCACTAATGAAACAGTGGTATGATGCAGAACATGTAATTAGATCTGAATTTGTAGTGTAGTATAGCAGCAAAAGAGTGTAGCTGACGGAAGTATCAACTATGCAAGAAGACATATAGTGTAACATTATTTCCCTACAGCTTTGGTCTGACCATGGACAAATTATTATATTCAGTCTTGGGCACCTCCTTAGTAATTTAGAAGGAATTCAGAGAAGAATGGCAGAGTGATTACATGCTGATCAAATAAGACTGAGGCTATGGACATGTGAAAAGAGCTCAAGGCTTGAGCCTGAAGCAAGTTGTATCATTGCATTTCCATACAAAGAAGCTAAGCATGATTATATGTACACAACACAATCTAAATACATAACTCTGGATTATATATCTACAGAGGGTTACATTTAAAAATTTATGTTAAAAGAATGTTCAGATTGCAAAATCAAGTATTCAAGTGGTAGGAAATGCCAGTGCAATTTTAGCTTGGTGCCTTTGTGAATATTTATTATGATGCAGCCTGTAGCTGGATGATCTGTCAGCAGTGTATTTTTTCATACTCACATCCTGGCTCATGTTTACCTCTGCTCGTCTGATCTGTTTTAGTCTTCTGCTTGCCACAGCTCCTGCCTCCCCTGCTTCTTATCCTTGCCTTCATCCACTGCCTGGCAGTTCTTCTGTTTGTCCATAATCCTTGCTCCGTGCTCCTTAAGGTTCTCTTTTGGCTCATACAACTTCCTTCGAGTCTTCTCTTAGTACTTTCCACCTTCTCCCTCTCCCACCATTAGGCCATGCCTTTTTACCTCCTTCAAATGTCAAAGAAAGGGAATGCTGAGAACACACAGGAGCCCAATATCCTGCTGTCATGCATGACATTCAGGCCTACAAAGGGATGAACAGCTGGGAGAAAAAGTATAGAGTTTTTTTCTACTTTTTCATCTCTCTTAAAGTAAGCTCAGCCATTCAAGTGGAGGCAAGGTTTTGTAAGAGTTCTGTTGTTGCTGAGTTTGCTGAATTAAGGTAGAAATTTTGAAGAATATAATCAGCATAAGAAGGCCCTTTTAAACCTGTGTAAGTAGTAGATTTTTTTCCCCTTGAAATTACATAGTTTGACAGGGCTGTCAGGTGGTGACAAAAAGGATAGGTCTAGTTGTAGGGGTCATCTTACCCAGAAACTGAAAGTCAAGCATGTGATGCAAGGCATGTGTCTGTTACAATTCTCAAGAGAAAATTATGGGGTTTTTTTCTCTCTTTTGCCCCTTAATCCCAGTTTTAGGGAAGGATGAATTGTGCTGTTCTATAGTCTCCAAGAAAATAAGCTCAAGACATTCATGTAGAGACTAAAGGTTCTGTCTAAATGGTCAAAGGTCAACATGTCAGTATGGAGCAAGACTAACAAGAAGGAATGGCAGCTGTAACTGTAGATGGGTCTAACAGCCCTGCTATATCAGGGAGAGAAAAACTGGTGACACAGTGGCTTGGGGGAAAACATAACACCCTACAAATATCTGGCAAGTACAATGGAAAGGATGGACAGAAATTATTTAGGATTCCCTGAGTGGAAGTTAAAGCATGAAACAGTGGTATGAAATAAGCTTACATGGGAACAAATGCAAACCCTTTAAATTTTTTTCTGAGCAAAAATATGAAGTGTAGCATGGGGAATATGAAGTGTAACACAGAGGAGGAGCTGGACTGGATGATTTAGTAGAACTTTTCCATCTCTTTTTTTCTTAACTAATAGCAGAAAAACTTACCAATGACCAATTTAAAAAAACCCAAAATCCTGCACACTGTTCATCCAGTCCTTCTCTGTCTCTTTATGTGGAGACTCTGCTCTCCTTATCCAAAGGGAGAATGTATCAACAAGGTGAAGAAACATCTCTGCTCAGGAAAAGAATTGCAGACCTTAATGGTTTAGTTGTGGGCAAAAGGCAACCAAGCTGCCTCCCTTTTCCTAAAGAAAAAACATTTAATGGAAATCCACATACAAGAAGTCTTTAAAAAAGTCAAGACAATACCTTTACTGCTGTGTAATTTATACAGTCACTTGAGAGGGGAAAAAAAAAGAGAGTTGAAATGTATTTTAATGGGTGCATTAGAAATGGACAGGATTATAGTTTATAACTTTTATACTGCTTCTGCACTTCGTAGAGAAATATATTACAAATTTTCTGTGATAATTTAAGGATTTAACTTCTAATCTAGTCTTCTAGTTGAAAGAGCATTTAGTTCACACCTACATTCTTTTGGTTGGATAGGGACAGCCTGAAAAGTATCTCCTAAAAATTAATAACTTGCAGTGTACACAGATTTTCCATCTTACTCTCTCCTCGCTTTCCAGTTCTCTAAGAAACCCTTATTATATGGTATTAAATAGCCTTAGAGTAAAACAGCTCAGATAGTCTTAAAGGAAACTATTTCCTGATAGCAGGTTCTTCGATACCAGCTGCTTCAGGTAGAGACAAATTCCTTTTGGGGTTTACACGTATTTGTAAATATTACCTGATGTAATTCTTAGAAAAGACTATACTCAATTATCTGATAAGGTACATGATAAAAGTTCGTATGACCTAAAGCCACAAGACTAAAGCCTCGCTCAGGGACAGGGTGTATGTGGGACTCAGTAGTTTATGGGTGAGAGATGGCAACTCTTTCCTAAGTGGCCCAGGACTGGAGAAACTGAATCCAACATGGTGTCCAAAGGTGATTTCCTGGCATCAATCACAGCTCACTTCCTTCCCACAGAGGGGACTAAGATTACTTAGGAGGCCCCACAATAGTAAAGCCACAGTGAAGAAAGTCAGAAAATCCCAGCATGGAATCATGCTTGATTGTGTGACCACTGTAGTGGGAGGTGCTGATCTCCTCTCTCTGGTGACCAGTGGTGGAACACAAGGAAATGAAATGAAGCTGCGTCAGGGAAAGGTCAGACTAGACGTCAGGAAAAGGTCACCAAGAAGATGATCATTCCCTGGCACAGGATTCCCAAGAAGGCGGACATGGTACCACACCTGAGATAGTTCAGGGGGTGCCTTGGTAATGCTCTTAGTCATATATTTTAGGTAGTCCTGTGAGGAACAGAGTGGAACTTGACCCTTATCAGTCCATTTCAATTCAACATGTTCTATGATTATATGTATATACGTTGGATATTATGGGTTGGGCAGACAATTACAAGACAATAATAATAATCTACTGTTACAGTTGAATATGAGTTATATTTACAAATCTTTTTGGTCTGAGACATTTGACACTACCACAGACATAAAAACAGTAATTATGAAATAATAAATAATCTTGTTCTGACTTAGAGGTGGGCAAAATAGCTCTAGGGCTTTCCAGACCTTTTGTCTCACTTTCCAGTAACTTTCAGCCTCAGTAATGGACACAGTTGTGGGAGCTAGTGGTATTTCTCAGTTTTGTGTTGTGTAATTGTTGCAGGCAGAGTGGGAGGTTCAGACAAAGTTTATTAAAGAAGCCCTCACATTGAGTTAAAGGGTGCAGAAAGAACCCCCTTGCTTTCTAAACTCCTCAGAGAGGAGCCAATGTGTGGCTGGATCCAATCTTAGCCCCAGACTTTGTCAGTTAATAATGTGTCGAGGATTACACAGGTGTAATTGAACATTTATACAACTTTGTCCTGCAGAATTAAGAATGGCAAAACAGCTATACTTTTATAAATATATATGGCTTATCATGATAATGATTAGACAAAAAGATCATAATCAGATTTATTTACTACAGAGTATAGGAACTATAACAACTATTATAATATAGTACAATATGAAACAATGTTGAAGAAATTATATTCAAAGCAATTATATTAAAGCAATTTTATTAAAGCTAACAAACCCAATTACTAAGTAGAGATTGATGTTGTACTCACTTGTACCAAGGACAGTGGGCAAGTATCTTTTGCTCAGCCTGAAGGAAAAACCTTGCAGAGCATCTCCAGGTGAGGGACAAATCTCCACCCACCTACCCCAAGAAAGGATGCATCAAAAGGCTGCAGTGTTAAAATTTGAGTCTGAGCTTTTACATATGACTGTCCTATGTCTCCAGGGCAGCTGTGTCAGCTCAGCAGTTTTTAGATAAGTTAGTAGTGTCACCTGTTTGGTCCTTTATCCCAGTATTTTACCAGGTCTGCCCTATCTTATCTCACTATCAGGGTGTTTAACTTTGGCATTGATGAGTCAGGTTGGTTTCAGCTTTGTTCAACACCAAAAGCAGCATGGCATCTCCTCTTCATTTACCACTGACAGTTTCGCAAATCAGGCATTGGTAGAATTGTTGTCTCCATTCTAGACAGAGCATCCTGCTGCAGCACCACACCCCTTTGAAATGGCCTGTGTATCACCAGTGGCAAATATACCATAGGACTGTTTTTGTCTGAGTTCAGATCATGTCCAGGTTTTTTGCTGAACAAATGAACCTTTGAGAATTTTGGCTTAAAGGTTTTTACTGTCTCAAATTCCATATTATTCTGTTTTTTCTAACAAGCACATTCTGTATTATTTAAATATTCAGTTATACATGGTAAAACATTTTACTTCTAACTGGTTGCCTATTTGTCAAAAGTATTTCTTAACCCCCCCTTCTCCCACAAAGTCTCTCATCTCTGATCTACATAAAAGGCGCATAATGTTAATTCAGATTTGTTACAAAAACAAACCTGCTCAGCTATAGGATTAACAGATATTCAGAACACCACATGCATAATTTGTATTTAAGGTCTATCACAGAATTTGCTTATTTAGAAACTTACAACTTTCTGTTATTGTCTACATTGAGCTAATTAATGTGATCCTAAAATGATGATAGTTGCAAAAAGCCTGGATCCTGATGCTCACAAAGTACCTTCATTGAGGCAAAAGCAAATGGTAGAAAAGTAATTTTGAAAGAATAAAGGAAAATATTGACTAGTGAATGATGCCTTTATATTTGTTTTCTCTGGGAATCAAGGACATACAAGTGAAAATCCAGAATTTGTTTCTCATTGGAGAGGAGCAGGTTTGTTCCACGTATGAGGAGGAGAAAGCTTGTTCCCTGTTCCACTGACCTGTCATATTGATGGTTGATGATACCCATTCTCATACTGCTGCTCTGCAGGGTCTGGAGTGACTGATATTGGCCAGCAACAATGGCATGCTCTTACAATCTGTAACTTTTATAAAATACCAGAGCTGTGCAGAGACAGGACCAAGGCTTTTGCAGGGGCAAATTCCCTGAAAAACAGTAGAGATAAGGGTGGGTGGGAAAGGACAGAGGGTTGATGTGTTTCCAGTTCCAGTCAGTGCTACTGTAGGAGTAAACACTGGAACTCCTTACAGTTCCATCACCTCTTCCAAGTCATCCCAGTGAAACTGAGTCTTCCTGAGATGTTTTGATAGGCACCAGGATCTGAAGAGGTGGGCGGGAAATTGCTCAGGGTTCTGCTCTCAGCTCTACTGGGGAGGATTTCTCAACAAGAGGACAGATAATAGTAGCTGTATTAGTACACAGGGGAGAAAAGTAGACCTGCTACATAGTGCAATTTTTTGACATCACCAAATAAATCATCATACAAAGACAGCAAGCCCGAAAGGTCTTTTATTCAGGTGTTGTTTAAAACAAAACAAAAAAAAAAGTAATTTATCTCAGGTAGACTCTTTTTGAATAAAAGGTTCTTGGAAGACAACTCAGCAAGCATATTTAACATTAATGGGATGAGAAGAATAATTTATGTACATTAGAAAAAAGGAAGCCTAAAAAATCATAAGAACTGAACACAAGCCAATTCAAAATTATTTAGGATCTTGTACAAGTTACAACAGTACATTTTGTGACTTGTAGCCTAATATCAAATATCTTGAGGAGTCTTTACAAAATCAAAGACCAGACACTGCTCAGCATGTTAGATCTATGGTGAATATGAATCAGCTCCACTCTCTTTTCAGCCCTGACCACCATTCCCATGCCAGTTGATTGAAGTTAAACTATACAAATTAAATGCAAAATGAGAATGCAGTAAATAGTATGCACTAAAAACATGTAACTTCCAAAATGAATATTAAAATGCTTCTCTTCCCCATCTCAATCCCTCATCCACTTCTGCTCTGCCAGGTATCATGTCCTATTACATCTTTCCTCAGACCACAAGGCAGTAGACTTGGACTTTATTTATCTGTCAGAAATAGGCACATCTATAGTCTAAAACTCCCAATAAGGCTAAATTTAGATTCTAGTCCCGTTGCAGAATGCCACCTTCCTCAATAAACAGTGCACTTGGCAGTAAGGCAGCTTTGTCATATTTTTTTTTTTATTTTCTCTGAGAAAGTTGCTGTTATAAGATACATTAGATTCTTAAACCCCAACTTTAGAATAATAAATAAAAAAATTCTGTAACTGACAAAGTTCAATCAGACACATTTATAACAGTTGGAGTAATCATTCTGTGAATCAAATTTTAAGGCATGTGTTAAATTTTCCATAATTAGGGATCTTTAAGTCAAGATTCAGTATGTTATTAAGAGGAATATCTCAATTCTAGCATAAATCCTTAAGCCTAATGCGGGAAAAAGTTGGCTAGAGCTGTATGGTCCAACTTATACAGGAAAGCAGGTATGATAGTGATTTCGTGTGAGTTTATCATCTGTGAAAGTGAATAGTAATTGTAAAAAATGTTAGCATTACAGCTATTTAAGTAGTTAAAGTTGCACATGAGATTCCAGAATTAGATTGTTTAAGCAGTTGATTTTTAAGGATACTAAGAATTGAATGTATTTTGACGGACTTTGTGGACAATATCTTATAGCAAACAGAAATCAAAAAAGGGAGTTACTCAACATCAGTCTCTGAAAAGCAAACAAACAACAACAACAAACCCAACAAATCAACAAAGAGAAAATAAATTAAGCAAGATTACAAATGCAGGGGAATTTCAAGCTACAAATGCTGAGGAAGGAAAGAAAAATCAACTTCATTTTCAGGAATGTAGTGGGGATACATTTTTGTTACAATTTCATTTTTCTTCAGAGATTTGGTTCACTAGAAAATCCACTTGGCACTTTTTTCATCACTGCCTTTTCTAAAACAGTGTTTTCTTACTGAAGATGATCTACTAAGAGACAAAGACAAGAGAAAATTTAGAACAAAGTGTTTTACTGAAGGTAAAGTAGGGAGTAACTGCCCATGGAGAGCCCAATAGAGGGGGAACTTTGGGGCAGAAATTTCAAAGGCAGTCATTTTTGGCTCAATGTTTTTTTCCTAAAATCAGTTGAAAAACAGGGTTCTTTTTTTGAAAGAATGTACTTAAATGGAAGTAAAGGTAGTCCAGGAAGAAGCGTTTATGGTAATTAAACCTTGTGTCTTGATTACCAAAAAACTTTTTAGGTGTAATGGTGCAGCAGTAGATGACTATCATCATTCCCAAAGCTTTTTTTTTTTTTTTAATTTTTTTTTTTTTTTATTTATTTTGGGATAATTATTTGTCCTGGTTTCAGCTGCCTGCTGGGTTAAACCACAACATTATTATAAACCCTTACCCTTCTCTTCAACAAGGAGGAATTTTCTTCATCTGTAGCTTGTATGTTCACTCGAAATCAGGGTGCATAAGCCTAGCCAGGCAGTTGGAAGAAGCATGAGACATCAGACCCCTCACTGATTTTGTTGCACAGAAAATATTTTTAGCTAAAAACACTGAATCGAGCACTTTAACATACATTTTGGCATCTCCTACTACTCTTGTCACCTTTTAAATTCCAGAAAGAAACATTATTGCTTGAACAAACCCCGTCAGAAATTAATTTCCATTGTGATAATGCTTTACGGATGTCAGCCTGCCCTAATATTGTGTCTCATCACTAGAGCCAAGGGAGCCCTCCCCCAGGCACAACCACCTGGGCTGGCCAAAGCTCACATGCTGTGTGCTGCTCCAGGTATGTGCTGCCAGAGGATCCCTGCACAGCACAGGATTGGGCATCTTCAGTCTTCTTACCACACCAGCACATTAAAAATCATGCACTAGGAGGGAAGTATTGTTCTTATTCCCTTTTTACAAGAAGAAAAAGATGATAATAATTTGCAGAAGTGCTCATAACTATTATTATTTATTATTTTCACTGTGATAGCATCTATGAACAGTCTGTGGCAGAGCTGGAAACAGAATCTAGCTCTTGTGAGCTTGCAAGTCAAGTGCCAAAACCACAAGTCCTTCCTTCCTCCCACACTGCATGTATTTGTAAAGAATTATGCTTTTTTTAAAAAAATATTTGTAACTGCTACAGCAGTGTTAACCCCCCTACTCCCCTCCCCTAAAATATTTGGTCTAGGAAATTAGTTTTTGAGGATTTTTTTATATTTTTTTCCCTGTAGATCAATTTAATGTTTTTCTCCTTTGAAAAGCCCATGAATGGAGGAAAATAATTGCCACAACACACGTGCACATCCCGAGCAATTACTCATATGCTCATATTCACACGTTCATGTGCACATAGTCACAACATTTAACTTGTAGAAAACATTGATTTCCAAGGTACTCTCAGCTGGTGACTGATCAAACACTGAAAGCATTTAAGTGCTCTCACACTCTACAAATACAAGTAAGAGGAAATGAGAAAACAAGAAAAAAGGAACAAGCAAAGAAAAAAGTCTGTGTACAGTTTTTTTACAATGACCACAACAAAATGTAAGTCTTAATTTTTATTCCTATAGAAGCATATATTGCTGTGGATCCTGCTTTCAAAAGTCACAGTGGGGAAAAAGGGCAGGAAGAGGGCTAAGTGAGCCAGGATAGGAGGAGCCCTTCAGAGTATTTAAAAATATGTAAATAGCTTTTTCTGTTGAATGTGGCTCTGATTAAACAAAGCCATTATTATTAGCTTTAAAAACTGTAAGTCTGAAATATATGCAGCAACTTGCAGAGTAACAATGCTGGGACACTTGTTTCCTATTCTTCTCACTCTCATCCTAGTTTTCTTCTCTTCACTACCCATATTATTCTCATTCTTAACTTTGGGCACAATAATGATTAACTCAGTGGAGCCCAGGTCCATGACTTGCCTTCTGGAGGCTACTGCAACATGAAGTGCATGTAACTAGCAATAATAGTCTCCAGACAGCTCTGAGCACGGTGCTTATTACCATGAGTAGTCTCATTGAAGTCAATGACACTGCTTTATTCCAGAAGTAGTTACAGTGCAGTTAATGGCACTCTTCATAGCATAAACACCACACCCTATGAAAGTGTTTAAAACATCAGGACTTTATAAGCGATTCTGGCCAGGTAATCTGTCTTTATTTGTCATGCTGAGTATCACATATGATTATGACATGATGTATTACAAATTAGAAATGCAGGAACTTCAGCTCTTAGATGTTGGTTTTTTTTCACTTTTGTAGTTGTTTCACTCTTTATAGAAACATGGTAGTTATGTTAGAGCTAGACCTCTAACTGCATTTTTCTCTAATTTGTCTATGTGCCCCTAAATCTTATGCACACTTTTCAGTAGGACTTGATGGATAGTTTGGATGTCTGTAATAGGGCCACTGGATACATTTAGCACTTCAAGCATTGTGCTACTTGATTCAGAATTTCCAAAGTTTATCTGTCTTTGCAATCAAGGGGTAAAAAAACCCAACCAAACAAAAAAATGGAAATTCACTAAAAAAAAGAGTAACTCTCAGCATGTAGATTTGAAGATCACACTGGAGCTGCAATTATGTCCTAAGTGATCTCAATCACTTAGGGTTTTCTCAATCACTATGTGCTTCCCCAATGTTGTTGTTGGGTTTTTTCACTTTATTTTTGAGGAAGAAAGAGTTGAGTTTCAGTAGAATTGAGTATTTGGCAATGCAGCATGCTTGTTTGGGAAGGACTATCTTACACAGCTACAACCATGAGTGGTGGTTGAAAAGATTAATAAAGAAGCCAGCAACTCTGTCCTTCAGCAATTTCAGTGAAAATTGAACTACCATGTATGCTGAGAGAGAATTTCTTAGAGAAGCAGGACATGGCTTAGCATTAGCCAGACGGGAGAGCTACATACATGGGTCTACTATACTAGTAGTATGTACATTCTACACTTTCTAAAGGAGTTGAAGTTCTAGAGGAATGGAGAAAATTGTGTGTGTGTGCGTTTGAAGCTGGAACTGTTTCAATTTCTATGTATACATCACATTCCTAATTAGGAATACCTTTTTAGGTGCTTATATATTCCAAAATGCTGCAATGAGAAGAAAAGCAAAATGGATAGAATGGAAGGTGAAATGGTGAGGGGAGGTAAAATAGCAGGGGGTGGGTCAAAGTGCCCAGACAAATACACTAAATTATTCAGGTGGCTAAACCTTTTCTCCTTGTAATAAAGCTCAAAAAGAAAAAAATGCAAAAAATTGTTATTCATTTTCTGATATAAAAATATCTCATTCATTAAAATAAAACAAAAAGTGACTCAACCCGAGTAGATCCAGTGAGAAAAACAAAGCAAACCAGAAGAAGTTTTTTTTAAAAACTGATTTAGGGTTGCTTAGAGGTATTTTTTTTCCTTTCTGAGGAACAGGTGTGGCAAATCCTAAGTTTCTGAAAAGCAGGGAATGCATGTGCAGATCTCTCAGTTTAAATTTTTGAAACCTGGGGAATTCAAGCTTTTATTTGCCTCCATCTGTTCTACTCTCCAGCACTTAGCTGTGTAAAGAGATCATTGCATCAACATTTTTTTAAAAAATATAGTTATTTACAGTACCTTCATCCTTCTGCGGATGACTCAGTCTAACACTTTTCTTTGACTTGCCAGTCTGCAAACCCACAGACCACACATATCTCCCATCTAGCTGATGATGATCTCGGTACCCCACCACTGGTAATGTACACATGAGAGTGCAGAAAAGTGGTGCATCAGTATCTGTTCCCTTTGATGGTGAATGCAGGAGTTACTGACAGGGATTCACAGACACACCCAGAGAGATACAGCTGCTCCCCAGGCACCTCTTACAGCCCCTGTCCTGTGTATTGCTCCATCCTGTCCTTCTATTTCTGCACACACACTTCATATGGGAGAAGCAGAGAAGGCCTTGGGGATTCCCCAGCAATGTGTAACTTCCAGAGGGCACAATTAGGATGCAGGGCCATCTCATTTAACTCTTTGTTTTCCAGTTTTCCAAAGTCTGAATTTTGCTATATCTGTGCTATGAAGTGAGAGAGAAGGCATTTTTTTAATTAATAAAGAACTGCTTGCCTCTCAGTGAGTATGTTAAATATTCCAGTGAATTACTTTATAGCAGGTATATTCATCAGTGTTTTTCAAGTCATCACTGCAGAGCATGTGCAAAAGCAATTCATAATTTTGAGTATTTACCCCATGAGACTGATTTTAAGTGCTGCAATAATTTGATTACTGTGTATTTTCAGTGAAAATAGTCCCAGTAACTTGGTGCTTCTTATGAAAGTACTTCTAATGCATGTATAAATGAAGCAGCTATTTAGAGTTTGAGTGGTAAATATGTTTAAGAGAAAGCAGCTACCTCTTTTCAGGTTTAATCTGCAAATAAAGGAAAAGACAAAATAGTGAAGTAAACAGGAATTAAATATTCGTGATGAAGAGCTGGGGATCATTTTGTTTCTCAGAAAAATACATGTATCTATCATGTAACACAGCCAGTATTTTTAATGATCCTTCGTGGAGCTGTGATGGCATATCTTGCACAAGCTACTGGAAGATCAATTAATAGGTAGGATGAAAGGGCCAAAAATCCACACTGCTGTCTTACCACCCTGAGGCTTTGAGTTCAGCAAAGAAACACAAAACTTGCCAGTAAACTTATCATCCAGGTCTTTGCAGCTGGCAGTCTGTGGAAAGCTTGATTTAAAAGCTAAGTCTCAAGGTGTGCTCTCAAGCTCCCAGTGTGTTCAAAATAGGACCTGGTTCAGGTTTAGACACGCTGTCAGCAGGCAAAGGACTGGGCCTGCTCCTGAGGATGCCCAGGAGCTTCTTTTGGCACATCTGAATGTTAAGGAGCATAAAAGTTAGGAGGCATGTCTAGCCTTTGAGCCAGCTGGAATACTCACTTGTCTCAGCAGCACATTACCTCCACAACCCACATATGCACTGTTTCCAATCAGTAAAACAATAAATTCCTTTCAATCTCCTGTGGGAACACTTCCTGAGACATTTTACTGAGCAAAGTAGATGGTGCATGTAATACTTGATTAGAGACAAACCACTGTCACTTTTTAGGGTGGCAAGGTAAGTGTAAGGTACCTGAAATGTCAGAAAGTAGGTCCTGAAATAGAATGATCCTGTGGATGTTTACTTTTGGGAGAGGTGGGCAGTGGAAGGCTGCTCTGCCTTTCTGGCACCAAAGGTAATACTCTGCTCAGCTATGCAGCACAAGTGGAAAGCTCTGAGCATTCAAAGCAAACAAATTCCCAAACTCTGCAATACCTCTGTGTCTGTAAGGGACAAGGCAAATTCAAAACAAAAGTTTATCTCTTTTGTTAATACAGACACTATATCACTGTTGTTAATACCAGGCACTCAGATACTGCCATGAAATGATAGTTGTTTGAATTCACAAATGCGTGTCTACGTGCAGTGAAGAGACAGCAAGTATATACAAACAGCCTGGACTACTCTTAAGGTCGTATACACTTAAATTCTGAGAGAAAATGCAGTAAAAAAATCCTATGGCAGTTATTTTTCTAAGCTCACGACTCTCCTTATGATTGTCATGTCCATGTAAAATATTTGAACTAGACCTCTAAACATGGAAGAAGCATCCTTATCTGATGGAAATGGACAGTTGACAGCAGGCAGATTGCATTTGCTTACTGGAGAATGATTCTCTTTCCCAGGCTGTTTTGTCCTTCTGGACGGAGTACCAAAAATTATAGGTATAAATGGCAGTTTAAACAAAGCTCAGTTTAAATTAAGATGCTAATTGTGCAACCAGACTGCATATCAGCACACTTGTAGGGGGCACAGGCAGAGGGCTCTTACCAAACCCTGCATTTGAACCTGGTGGAAAATCCCATCCCTGCTTAAAGGTTTCCTTAAGGAGACACTAATCTCTGTGACTACATAATTATGACATTTTGTGTATCTCTAATAAAGTCGTGTGTCTTTATTTTCAGCTTTAAAAGGAAAGTACTAAAGAGTCCTGGCCACAGAAAGCTTTTTATGAATATGACCCTTTGTCCCTGGTAGCTATTGCATCAGAAAGTGCAGTGGCATACTTGTTACTTAATTTTAGAAGGAAAAAAGGTTTTCAATTTCACAGCAAGAGAAAATATTAATATTTTTATAGGGAATAATTTCTGAAAATAACTGCTAGTAGAAAAAACAGAAGCATCTGGGGATAGTATCTAACATCCCATGTGGATTATTTGTTGAGGATTTTAATTTTTCATACAACATACTTGTTCCTATAAGAAACAGAACAATGTTTTCTTTAGAAAAAAAACAAAACCAGTGTGCCTTTGTTGGTTTTACAGTTTTTCAATTTAAAGACAATAAGGAAATTACTTACCTGGCATTTCATTAATTTATGCAAGAAATATGTACAATAAAAAGTATTGGAATATATCCCTTTTATTAAGCCAGGTGAATACTTTGAAACATAGATACCATAATAAATGCCATAATAAAGAACACTGAGCAGGTATAACATGCATAGTGGAAGATAACAGAAACTCAGCATTAATAGGAGTCAGATCCCAGTTGCAACTGTTTTCCAAAGGAATACAGTTAGAAGTTAAGCTTTTTTTTTTTTTTTTCCTATTCTTATGTCAAATTTGCCTCTTAGCAGATATTTTCCCAGATGAAAACTCTGGCAGTGACACCTTGGGCTCTCCTAGGATCATATTCCCCTCTTGAAAACATCTGTGGGTGTTGGGTAAATAAAAGGGGTGGGGGGAGGGAAAAGAAGGGGAAAAAAAGAGAAAAAAATTGACTGTCTCACTGGATTGAACCTCAAAGGCTTTCTTGACGCAAGTGTTACTTAGACTATGTGAACATGGTTTCCATTAAAAAAAAAAAAAACTAGATTAAAACATGAACAAACTGTCCATTGAACTTTAATGTTTCTTTGTTGCTTTGATGGTTAGCAGATTTCTGCTTCATAGATTGCCTCCGCCCCATACATTCTAAAAGTGAAATGATACATTGTAATCTGAATGATAATTGTTTTGATGATTTAATTGATAACAGACAGAGGAATAAAATCCCTGTTTTTCTCTGCCATGCAGATGATATAGCTACATTTCTTAGTAAGCATCTGGGTATCATTAAGGGATGTTGTGCTAAAACTGTTTCTTCCTTACCTTTACTGTGGGGTTTTCTTGAAGCTCTTTAGGATAATCCCAACTCAGGAAAGGAAAAGTTGCCTCTTGTCATTCAAGGATTCTTTATCTTTATTTTTAGTGATTTAGGTGCCAACTAAAATTTATCTGCCCTCATTGTTTTTAATGACCAATCACAACACATACCCTTTTCTTTTTTCTTTCCAGTAGTCTTTGCAATCTCATAAATTTATCTTAAAAAAGAAACCTTAATAGCTTTATTTTAGTGCACACAGGCTTTGACCTAGTGTGTGTATATATTTTTGCAACTGCAATGTTATGTGAAAGAAAGCAAAAATATCCAGTAGAATCACTTCTAGTCCAATTGTTTTATTAGGCAATAATACCATATTTTTTAAGAGTTGCACATTATTGTATAGACATGTAAATCAAAAGCAAACCAAGGACTGTTCAAACCTGCTCTGCCTATGTTGCACACAGGGAGTTATTCATTCAGTTTATCAACCATAAAAATAATTATAGTACACTCAAAACTGACTGACATATTTTATAATTTTTAACACTAAAATGTCCTGGTAAAAGAGAACACTGCAATAACAACACCTGATTAGTAGACAATCACTACTGTAAATTACAGTGTTTGCAGAAAAAAACAGGGCTGAAAGAGTTATAACTTTATATTAAAAGACATAATTGTATTTTTTCCTCCTTTTCTCCTCTATAATATCTTAGCAATATCTTAAACAACGTGTTTATTCCTGGTCTTGCAAAATTGTCCATGTGACTGCTATTGTCCACAATATTATCTTATTTTTAAATTTAATTTTTAAAATAAGACAAATTGCCATCCATGTGTGGATATCTCTTTCACATTCAGCAAAATTATTTGTTAATTTTCAGGGAATAAACAAATGTTTACAAGAAAGTAAACAGAATATTTGTTTGTGTATACAGAATTCCTTCTAATAAGAATCTCCTTTCTCCACCAGCAAAAGAGCAGTTACAAGCTAAATGTTATCTACTGTCAGCAGACTTGCAAATATAACTTTTAAAAAAGTTGGATGTCGCAGTAAAATAAATATCTTATTTGATTTTATTTTGAGACTATAATTTGAAAATATTGACCTTTGGCATCAGCGATGCTGCTTCAGAAGTTTTTAAAGCAGTTTCCCAGTATCTAAAAGCCAGGATAAATCTTGTGAAACTTCCTGAGTATGTTGTTTTTCTTTGCCGTATTATACATAATAGATCTTGATACTTGCATTAGCTCACATGAAAGTCCCAAGGTTCTCGATCATCAGTAGTGATGGACTCCAAGAGACTCTCTGTGTTTCTGTTTGATGGCCATTCCAGGAGGCAAAATCATCATCAGAACTAGACAGTGATCTTGGAAGCATGGGCTCAGACAGGCTGGAGGGTACCCTTCCGAGCACATGGGACCCTGCGTGTCGGCGCACGCCAGGTAGATTAATTCCCTGCCACGTCTGCCCAGATAAATAGCCTACAGCGTGATTGAGAAGCCGTCTGTCTTGAGAGGCAGCCAAAGGGAGAGGATCTAAATAGCAGCGCAGCACGCTTCTGCTCAGGGTGCTCAAGAGACTACTCTGCCTGAGCAATTTTTCCATACCACAGCTTTCTTATGAATTACTATGTCACAGATATCGGTTTTCACTCTATTTTATTTTATTTTATTTTTTTTATTTCATATGGAGAATCAATTAGAAGAGAGGAGGTTTGTGAGAGAACAGCCTACAAGTCAATTCTTATCTTTGATTCTCCTGTCTAGATTCCACATACTTGACTATGGGTCGATAACATTGACCATCTCAGCTCAGGAAAGGGTCCCAAATGTGGAGCATCAAGGAGCTACAGTAATCACCACCACCTAACCTGGTCTTGTTCCCTCAGACCAGCTGCCTGATTACTGTCAGATGTTTCTGCATGGTGCTTGTTGCCATCTATATCTGGCCTATGAATAAACAGAGAACCTCAGTTTTGTGCACTGACAGTCTCTCATTTGTTGAGAAGTTTATCATTCCTTGTTTGTTTATCACCTCATTAAACTAAAGAAAATGAACAAAATATAAACAAGTCAAGGTTTTAGGGTATCACAAGGGTGGTCTGCTATCACTCTAGAGAAAGAAAACGCTGCAGGAAGATGTAGCTTTGAATGGTATAACAGGCAGAGCTCTTCTTTAATGCAATCTACCTTATTCCTGTTGCTACTATTATCAATTTAAATTTAGAGAAATATGACCAGATGAAAAAGGAAATTATATAAACAAGGACTTCAACTTAAAAAAGGCACACTCTCCTTCAATAAGTGCACATGTAGTTCAGTATTTCTCTTGGCAAAGTTTAGGCATGTCTCTAGTTAACAAATATATTCTGCTGTCAGCCCTTTTCAAGAATTATATTTGATGCTGGATGCCAAATAACTCCTTTAACTATTAATAAATAACTCACAGGTATCTTAGCAGTGTGCGCTTGAGGAATTATGCTAATAATGCTTTCTGTGCTGGAGACAAGGGAAATTCCCCCCATGAAAGTTCTACTTTTGCTGACATGTTCTCTAAGCTCTGCTTTCAGAATGGGTTCATTCTCACTAAGACAGCCATTCAATCTCATGGAAAATTTGATCACCATCTATCTACTTCTTGCTGACGTTGCTGAGAAAACTCCTGTTGACTCTGGAACGGGAAAGAATATGGATCCATCAGTTTTGGAGTCTGGTCTGGGTGCCTATGTTTCATTACCTTCACGGTAATGAGTCTTTGCAATTTGAAAAGAACAGAATAGTCACTACCATGTGAACCAAATTACACTATATATTACATGCTACCTAACTAACAATAAAATATTTTATAGGAAAAAAAGAGCATTAAGTGATGCTGTGATTTTTCATGTGGCTTGCAGAGAAGAAAGGATCCCTAAGGGATATTTAGATAAATTATACCCCAAATCTTAAGGTGTGTCTCTTACTAAGAACATTATTTTTGGTGGAATAAATTTTTTATCATGTTTATTTGAATCTATTTCCCTTGAATCTAGTTCCCTGTAAGAGCTGCTTTGTTAATACCACAGAGACCTATGCCTGTTATCTCAATCACTTCTCCTAACATTGAAGTAATTAATCACTATCAAGTAATACCAGCAAACCACTTTTTACATACCATTTCCTTCCTATGTTTAGTTAATCCAACAGAAAATTAATGGGGTAAATTTCATCCAAAGTGGAACTTTAGAAAAAGAATCCTTTAACAAGGAAAACTCCAGAAATCAGGAGTGTTTTGATTTGATAAAGTGTTTTGATTGCAGAACAAACACAAGAAGGGATTGCTTCTGGACCACTGAATTCACTACTATTGTTCACTGTAATTATGTCAAAGAGCAAGAAAGAGGAACATGTGAAGACAATTAATGTAAGAGGGAAAACCCCGAAAATTCAGATGACCCTCTTGTCTCTACTTTTGATTTTAAGATCTGATGAGTATAAGAAACTTTCTTGTCATTTCAGTCTTGCTTTATATTTTCCATATGGTAAATATATTTCTTTTTCCTTGTGAATTTTCTCCTAAGAGATGCTAGACATCAGTGCCTCAGCTTGCACTTTTGACTCTGTGGATGCATGGGAATTCCAAATCCAGAGAGTGCTTCAACCAGGAAGGGGAAACTTCTGGATGACTTTACCTTTCTCTTTCCCATGTAACAGCTTGGCAATCTTGTCCCTAAGAATTGCTTACTGGAGTCTATTTCATCAGTCTTCTGGAAAGGATGATCAGCTGAGCAGACTATTATGCAAACCATCTACTTCTCTTCTTTACAGACAATCATAAAATGTTGGGACAATTCTGCCTTACTGCTTTATATCTGTTTAAAGCTTTCCCCTCTGCACTTTTTGTTCCATTGATGGTGGTTATTTTACCATGTTCCTACTACTTGCAATAGCATCTAATGTCACATGCTTCCTGGAGACATCAAACATTTTTCTTATTTCAAAACTTTTTATTTATTTTACAATGGCTGCAGTTGGTTTTGACTGCCATGGCCAGCTCTGCACACCCATTCAGGCACTTCTCTCACCTGGCACTGCTCTCATCAATTCCATTTTCCTTTCTTCCTCCACCATTATTAATTGCCATATATTTGCCTTTTCTGAAAGTTGGGTCTTCTGCGTTTAGCATTGCTAATTCTGCATCAAATTTGCCACCCTGAATCATATAAATGGAAGTGATGTGTACCCATAAAAAAAAATCCACTCATAAGCTTTTCCACATATGTATCTCAGTAATCCAACGTTAAAAGATTTTGTGCTAGCCTCAGCTTTTGAGGTCTGTCATGACTGGTTTTCGTCAGAATGTATTAAATGGTAATAAAGTCTGAAAATGGTTATCTTCTCGAATTGTAACTACCACATCTTTCTTTCACAGCTGGCAACAATCTTTTAGCCAATCACAAACATGCAAGGTCATTTCTTCTGTCAGATTGTCTGATTGTTAAATGTCTGCAGTAAGGTTGAGTTGGAGTTTTTGAGTGAGGTCTGCTTGGAGCCCAATATTAGGGGCGTGCTACAGAAGAATTACTGATATATTTTCATTTTCTGCTGGAACAGCTACAGGGAATCTTCAATGTCTCAGCCTCATTGGATGGTCATACCAACAGTTATTCAACAAACAATCAATAAAATTAAATGAGAATTTTTCTATTTTATCTATTATCACTAATGAGAGAAAAGAGTCCAAGGGATCTTTGCTCACCTTCTCAGTGCTGCATATAGAATTGACCAACTTTGTGAGTGACATTGGCAACTGCAGTTTTTCCTCCCTTCTCTTTTCATTTAGACAATGTCTATATCTACCCATGCTTGATGTGCTTTTCTAGTTCACTTCTGGGAGTACAGGATGTAAAGATGTACAGATGTAAAATTCCTTTTGTTTCTAACAGCTGAGAACCATATTGATTCATTAACTATCAAGACATTAATGTATCAAGGATCAAAAATAAGGGATTTGTAAATGAGAGGGTAGTGGTACTGGTTCAGTTTTGTCCACAAAAATGACCCATGCTCTTTCAAAATGTGTGTAGAGGTATGTAGCAGTGTTAACACAGACACATCAGCAAAAAAGTACTTTCTGACAAAACAATTCTTGTCTCACATACAGGACAATCCATCTACTTGGGAGTTACTTTGTCCATTATTGAA
The DNA here is from genome assembly GCF_963662255.1 of Cinclus cinclus. Taxonomy (NCBI): domain Eukaryota; kingdom Metazoa; phylum Chordata; class Aves; order Passeriformes; family Cinclidae; genus Cinclus; species Cinclus cinclus. The sequence goes on from NC_085046.1 coordinate 137,248,747, forward strand.
TAATTAGTAAAGCTTTGCTCTTGTAGTGCTTACATTTTAGTCTGAATCTCGTACATATTGTAACTGTCCACCTGTTCTGGCAAACCCTCTTTGATTTACTTTGGGTGTTTTTATCTTGATTTCATTGGAAGAATAATACTGAAGAGGACTGAAATGTTTGTCATCAGCCCTTCTTCACTCTATTAATTTCCTAAGGAACTTAGAAAATAAAGACTATATATATATAAATGTATGAGTAGTAGCAAAATCTACAATTTTAAAAGGGTAGTATTCTGAAAGGGCTTATCGGTGCTTAACTATGACCATGGGCAGGGAAACCCTGCATGCTGCCCATCACTTTTTCCTGCAACAACAGCTTATTCCTTTTGCAAGATCAGGCACTTGCACATGTTATGCTTCTGCATGGATATAGTTGCTAAATATCTGGAATCTGATTGCTTACAGAAAGCTTATTTTCCTCAGTTTCTTTTTCCAATCTGAAAGACATAAAACAATGGACTGTTCCATAGTGGGGATAAAGTTATCTCCCTCATGAGCTCTCATGGCAAAGGCAGATGTGCTGAATATCCTTGATTTTGATGACCTTATGGAATGTGCAAACCTGGGGAAAGATGCTCTGAGATCAGTGGGGAGTATACAGAAACCAGACTATTACAGCAAAATTATTAATGTTAATAGCAATAATTATATCTTGTGAAAAGAAGCTTAATGATGGGGTTAGATACTTCTTTCATGAGACAGTTTTCAGTCTGAGGAAGATGTGTGCACCCTGATTTCACTGGAATTAGAAGAAATGGAAAGAGCATTAAAACCTTGGTCATAGTACTGTTTCCAGGTAATGCCCATTATAATTTCTTATTACATATTCCCATGTTTTATCTATCACCTGTTTTCATGTGACATCTTCTTTGTCCAGGGCTGTTAGGTCTCCTGCCCCATCCCATCCACAGAAGCTCATGTAGTCTATAAAGAGATTTGCATCCCCTCAGGGTCCTTGGGTATAATTTTTCATATCTGATTATGTAATATGTCATTCATCTGGCATAAATGAAATATAACTACTGAAGACAGGAGCCTGAACAAGCCTATGTGATTGCTCAGCTTTCAGCCTAATGCTCTGATTTTGTGAGCTACATCATATAACACTTCACATATATAACTTCATCACCTATTCCTGAGCACTTACTGGCCTTCCAAATGTTAGCGTGAGAATAAAATATACTTAATGTTCTCATTCTAAGACATGTCTTTCTGGATAGTTTGGATTTAGCCGGATTTGTGAAAGATACAGCTCTCTGATGAAGATTGGTTAGCTCCACTGGAATCCACATAACTTGCCACCTTCAAGAAACAACTACCCTGCTTAGACAGTCCATGACAGAGTGAGCTCTAGGATAACTGTCTACCTAACACTAAGTTTCATAATAATTGCTGCTTGTAGGGAGATATTTGCCTCGTTGGAGTATATCATGGTAGAATGAGGGAAATGCTGAAAATACCAGTGAGTTTGTTCCAGTTATTCACTGTCAGTATTGCTTCATTCTCTAGATTGCGACAGTCCAGGGAAGGATGATGCCACCCATGACTTCAAAGAGTAGTTCATAGGATAATGGATATTGCCATCAAAAAATGAGATAAATTTCTTTTCATCTGAACTTCACTTTTTCTTATGCTGCATAACTAAGTAAGCTGCTGGCAATATCAAATATATTTCTGCTTGGGTTTAAACACTTGTAAACTCTTATGGTTCAATGTATATGTTAATCATTTTGCAATGTTTTCAATTCATAGAAAGAGAATTTATAGTTTTATTTCCCTTTTTCAAGTATTGAACTTTCATTAGCCAACAAAGAAAGACACTTAATTATAGTCTGCCAAAACTTCTCAAACTTTCTGCTGGCTTTCCCTTGGTTACTTCATTTTCCTTCAGACTCCAGTATGGATTCACAGTTAACATTATCCAGCAGTTTTACCAAAAATGAGTATTGTCAAGCACTAAATCTTCTTCTTTCTTCTAGATTCTCCTGCACAAGTCTAATGTTCCAAGTGAAATTTCAGGCACTGCAGCCTGAACTGCAAGTGTAATCAAGGGATGCAGCTCATAGACTAATTAATCAAAAAGGAAGTCCTAAGTAATAAATAATGGAAGATTATTAGAAGGTATGATCTCAGCCACTTATCTTTTGGATGTACACTCATTGATGAAAAAAGAAGGAAAGATGTCAAACTGTGTGAGTACTACAAAATATGTGGCAATTCAAGTGAAATTTTCTATGCTTCAATATTATTTTAATATAAAAAATAGCTCTTTAGGTGTATGTATCTTGATTTTTTTTTAAGAAAACCAATTTAATTGAAACATAGCCAAAAAAATCCCATATCATAGCCCAGTTTCATTAAAATGATTATATTAGAAATGTCATACCATATTACCTTGAAGTTATGAATCTATCATATCATGGAGAAAGTTTCTGGACTTCCAGAAAATAATATAGTTGGGAGTAAGCTGCCATATAATTAATTAAGTTCTGGTCAGACATCTAAATGATCATGTGAGGAAGAATTAGCTCAGTAGTCACACACACTGAGCTGCATCTGGTAAAGAATATTGGATTTGGATCAGAATGTCATGGGGAAAGGTCTTCCTGTTGAATGATCATTCCATAGTAGGTGTAAGAAATATGCATTAGTAAGTTGAATTAGTACAATCGTAGAGACAGACAGACAAGCTTCTGATGAACATATTTTCCATCAAAAATATGATTTTGTTAAAATGTGTGGCCTTTAGCAAATTTCTAATTCTATGTAAGTTTTGATATAAAATTTCTTGAACAGCTAAGTTTCTCGACAGATCACTCCCCAAATCTTTACCAGTTTGACTGGAAGACTGCTTGACAGAAGTACTGTTTCTGAATCTTGCTGTGTTACAGGTTAATTGGTTCCTTGAATTTCTGTTCATGAGAACTGAACACAGGTTAGTACCCAGGTAGGTTCTCAACTCGTTGACTTCTGTCTCTGGGGTGTTGTGAATGACTCTGGGAAATCTGAATGCAGTGCCTGTGGCTCTGTATGGCTTTCTTGTTGGTTCACTCAGAAGGGAATAGTGCTTCTTTTGGGTTCTGATACTGAGGATATTTCAGAGGACTGATCCACTTTTTGTATTGTACCAAGTCAGTTAGTATTCTTCTAAACAGGAAAATTGTTATGAAGATTCAGACTAATATGGCTGGTAGGAATTTGTGTTTGGTTGAATGGCTGTAAAAATCAACTAGGTTTTGAGCATTTGCAATCACATGCTAGAGTCTTCTCAAATAATGTTGAATGTTGGATTACAAACAATATTAATAGTAATTGTAAATATTCTGTAACTTCTGAATTAAAAAGTACTGATGAAATTCAGCTGCAAGACACTTATTCATTTTGCTCTGTCTCCACTTTGAGGACAGACAAAATTCACAGGCTTTTCAGCTCAAGCTTAAGAAAGAAAAAGATTAGAAAAAATGAGAGATGCAGGCAGGAACTGAGGTGTTACAGTGTGTGTGCAATGAAAGTCCTGGACTCCTACATTCCATAATGGCTGAAAGAAAAGCCACAGAATCAGTTTCACCCAAAGTACCTTTCTCTTGAGCCTCAGTATCACAACAGACTCTTTCCTAACATTTAGCATCTACAGATTACCTTCGTACAAGTTGATTAGTCCAACAGAACTCTTGGTGAAGTATCTTCAAAGTTTCATTCTTCTGGATTATATTCTACTGTGCAAATGATAACTAGCATCTAGATAGATAGAAAAAGTAGAATCACAGAAGTCAAATGCAATTAAAGATTTATGTGTAGACCAATATACTAATTACTAAAGGTTTTAATAAAAATAATTTGATGGATTGTTTCCAATTTGTATACTGTTTGTAATATTGCAATATTCATGGAATATGACCATTCTCAAAGTATATTATAAATTGGATTAAGTGGCATAAACCTTTCATAGAAATGTTTCATGTTGATATTGGAAAAACCAAGAAATTTAATGTTGTATGAATAAGAATGGAATAAGTACTTTAAATTTGGTTTTTGGGGCCTTTGTTTTTTCGTTTGAAGTTTTTTGGGCTTTCTTTAGAAAATTGATTTTGTTGCTTTTTCTTTTTACTTAAATTAAAACTCTATGAATTAGATATTGCTTGTAATTTTCAGGTCTGTGAAATTAAAATGTTTCTATATCTTTCTTCATAAATAACTTTTTTCTGCTAAATGTACATCTTTTGCTCCAGACTCTCACTCTTTCTATAGCATAGAAATTTGATTTGCCATTTAGATTTTTCCAACTCTGAGTTCCCATTGACTTTGCTGAGAAGATACTCAGTTCCTCATAGGAATAATCTTGTGATTCCTGAGTTCAAGGTTTTAGTATCATTGTTACTCTTTAAATCTAAAAGGGAAAAAAGAACCTACAAAAATTTACAGCAATAATGCAAGTTATATAAGTGATTTTTCAGAGAGAGTAGCCCATTGTTTGCCTGTAACTATGGATGGTTTCCAAATGTAGAAAAGACCAATTGTTTCTCCAAAGGTTTTAAGAATGAGATGGGAATTTTAAAAACAACTTTGTAGATGTAATCAAAACAATCTATTATTGGTGTAATAATATTTTAGATTTGGGTTTTCAGCTTGGAGACTGTGATAGTAACCAGCATTTCAGCCTCCCTTGATAGAGAGTCCTCATTCCCAGGCTGTGCCGCCCTCCTCCTCCAAGCTGAACACTTTTAAAGGGAAATTGTTGAAAAATGTATTTCCCTCTTCCTTAGGTTTATTTTTGCCTAACTGTTTCCATGATTTTTTTCACAGTGTGAATGTAAAAATTCCTCACTTAGTCCATTTTTAAATGAAAGAGCTGATGACAATAAACAACTTCAGTTCTTGGGTGAGGATTTCCAGTGCAGTTCCTCTGTCTCAATACCATTCCCAAGCCCCAAAAAAGCTCATGTTGCAGTCACAGATTAAAGCTGGAAGAAACTTGTTCTTAGTCTGACTTCTGCAGTTGAACAAGTGAGCAGTATTCATGCTATGGTACAATGTATGTCATACTTTCTTTGAAGGAAGGCGAAGAGCAGATAGAACACAAACCTTTTATGAACATGTTAACCCACTTAGTGTTTACAGCTGTGACTATAAATATGTAAATATAAAGGTTTTATATGTAAATATATAGTTTTCCTGTCCATTAGCCATTTCACTTTTCCACTAAAGAAAGAGAACTCTGGTTCTCATTCAGTGTTGCCCCTTTCTCTGATCATTTAATCTGTCCCATAGATCTTTGTCAAACACTTTCCAATTTAAAAATATATCTTTTAAGTTATGGGTACCAGGATTGGACATATTTCAAGTTTCAATAATGCCTGATACATTAGCAATATAGTAATAAGGGAAAGGAAGCACTTTGCCTTATTATAATTAATAATTTAATTAATTACAGCAGAGGTCACTGTCAAAATGAGAAATAAGTTCTTCTGCTCTAGGCTCTACACTGTCCCCAAAAGGAGGATGCTGCTGCAGCCTATGTTCTTCTTAGATTAATGTCTTTATAAGTTTGACTGTATGAAAACCCATATTTTTAATTTGTACCCAAGTTAGTGAGTGAATGAAACTATATGGTCTCATTCTCACCTCTACATTCCAGTTTTTTGTCATTTCTGTTCAGCACAGTGAAGTATTACTTGTGTATTAGAAAGCGCCTTCGACTGTATTTTAACTTTTCTGGATACTCACATCCTATTTATCCTTTTCCTCTCGTTATCAGTTTCCTATTCAATCCCTTTTCCCCATTTCACTCTATATGTACCGATAAGTTTATGTGCACATACACAGAGACACACAAATATTGTATGCATGAGTATTTTTAAGAATGGCTTTAATTTTCTTTCTGAGCCAAGTTGGCTTATTACCAGAGCTGTTGTCCTTCTTTATTGATTGTGGCTTCTGGACATCTAGTAAAATATTCTTAAAGAGTTCCTAATTATTCATATTTTTCTGTTTAAATGCTTACTCCCAATAGATTTGGCTTTATTTGTTCTCAGCTTTGGAAAGCTGACTCTTTGAAAGCTACAAGCAATTCAGAAGCTTCCATAAAAATTCTGAAACAAAGCCCAAGGAAGGTTCTTGACCTCCTCTTGGTTTGGTTCCAGAAAGAATATGAAAAGGGGGATGATGCACAATCTTGATTAAAATTAATAAGTTTCTGAAAGAGAAAAGTAAGTTTTACAACTCATAGTAGGTTTAATGGTCAGGAATCTTGACAAGCATTGAAAATCCTTGTAGTTGATAAGGCTTGACATCTCATGAGCAGTACTATTGAAATGGAAAGTGCTGATATACTGGAGGAATGGATTCTGGAATGGCTGTCTGCAACAGTAGCGTGAAGTCCTCTGTTCTTAATCTTCTCAGTAGCACATCTCATTATGGCTGAGAAATGCCTGTAATATCGTTACTAGAGCAAAGATATCAGTTTGATTGTTACTCTTCTTCGTCATGGTTCTGTCATGATTTAACCCCAGCCAGCAGCCAAGCCCCTGGCAGCTGCTCATTCACTCTCCCACCAGCAGGATCAGGGGCAGAACTGGAAGGGTAAAAGCCAGAAAACTCATGGGTTGAGATACAGTTTAATAGGGAAAACAAAAGCCACACACACAAGTAAAGGGAAACAAGGAATTGATTCACTGCTTCCTTCTGGCAGGCAGGTGTAAGCCACCTCCAGGAGACCAGGGCCCCATCATTTGTAATGCTGCCTTGGGAAGACAAACACCATTGCATTGAATGTCGTCCACCCACCCCCCCCCGCCCCTCCCCCCCCACCCCTTCCCCCCTTCTCATCTTCTTCCCAGCTTTATATCCTGAGCATGATGTCCTACAGTCTGGAATATCCCTTTGGTCACTTTGGGTCACCTGTCCTGGCTGTGTCTCCTTCCAACCTCCCAGGAGCACTGTATTGGGTTAGTACACCCAGGTTTTTTTGGTAGCAGGAGTGCTACAGGTGTGGCTTCTGTGAGAAGCTGCTGGAAGCTTCCTCTATGTCTGACAGCCAATCTCAGCCAGCTTAAAGGTGAACCTGCTGCTGGCCAAGCCTGGGCCAGATGGAAATGGTGGTAGTGCCTCTGTGATAATGCATTTAGGAAGAAAAAAAAAAGTTATTGTTCAGATGCAACTGTTGGCAGAGAAGAGTGGGGTGAGAATATGTGAGAGAAGCAACTCTTCAGACACCCAGGTCAGTGGAGAAGGAGGAGGAGGAGGAGCTGCTCCTGGCAACAGAGCTGACATTGCCCTGTGGCCTGTGGTGCAGCCCATGGTGAAGCAGCTGTGCCCCTGCAGTCCATGAAGGTCCATGGGGATGCAGAGATCTACCTGCAGCCTGGGGAGGAGCCCCACCTGGAGCCTGTGGCTATCCGGGGGGAGCCTGTGGACACATGGGAAGCCTGTGCTGGGGCAGGCTCCTGATAGGACCTATAAAGCTGTGGGGGACCAACACTGGAGCAGCCTGTTCCTGAAAAACTGTGCTCTGTCAAAGACTGACCCACATTGCAGCAATCTGTAGAGGACTGTGGAATGGCTCACATTGGAGAAGATCATGAAGGGACCCCATGCTGGAGCAGGGGAAAGAAACATCAAGTTTCTTGAGCTGTGACAGAAACATCAAGTGATGGATTGCCTTTAACCCCCATTCCCTGTCCTGCTCATGGCGAGGAGGTAGATCTGGGAAGGAGGAAGGAGTGGGAGAAAGCTCTTTTTGAGGTCTTATTTTACTTTTCATTATCCTACTCTGATTTTATTAGTAATAAATAAAATTATGATCTCAAATTCAATGTTTTGCCTGTGACAGTGAGTCTGTGTCTGTCCTTATTTCAATTTATGAACCCACCCTTCATTGTATTTTCTTTCCCTCTCTAGTTGCAGAGGGGAGTGATACAGAGGCTGTGATAAGTGTCCCCCGTCCAGCCAGAGTCAACTCACTACAGATTTTTGGTGCTGAAACCTAGGAACGAGCCAGGGACCGACCACAATCTCCTCCCCAGTGTGGTAGTACAAATAACAGAAAAGGCCTTGGCTCTGTGTAAGCCCTGCTCAGCAATAACAAAAACACCTCTAGAGTGTCAACCCTGTGTTCAGCATAAATCCAAAACATATCCCCATAGTAGCCACTGGGAAGACAATTAACTCTACCTCAGGCAAAATCAGCACAGGTTCTAAGGGAGAATGCTGTAGTTCAGTTTTAGAACCAGAAAGTGAAGTTATTTCATTTAGAGAAATAGGTCCTGTCATTTCATTTTCACATATACATTACAATCTCTAAGCATCAGCTATACTGGGTCATGAAATAAAAATGTTCCTTGAGATCTGGTCTTCAGACTTGTTTTTAGAAGAAACATTCTTCCTTTTCTCAGCCTGGCATGTCAGTGTTGTATTGGATACAAGCATGCTGAAGAAAAATCACCAATTATGCACTTAGAAAAATGGTAGCCAATGACTAAACAAAAATAGGAAGTACAGTCCAATTGTCCACACAGAATCAAACCCACTTTACTCTTCCATTGCCTGTTAAGTAATTATTGAAAGAAGTTAAAGTTTTATCTCAAAACAAGGTGTTTTAAAATTAGATAACTCTTACTTGAAAGTTTTAACTGAAATTCCAAGGTCAACAAAATACACTGTTTATATAGATATTTTTATTGACATAATGTGATGTTTGGTTGGGCTGTCTCTATCTAAGAGAATTCTTTGGATATATTCAAAGACATTTCTGTGAACTATGGTAAGAATGAGAAAGGTCATGCTACCACTGCCAGGTCTTCAGAACTCATAACACTTTTGAGCACTTCACCTGGTAAGGACATTGTGTGGAAGGTCAGCTGATAGCCTACTTGACTTTCTTTGAAAGCCCAACTTCTTTAAAGTTTAGTACAAGTGACCAGGGTGAAAATTTCATGCTAGATCACGTGAAAACTTTTCTTAGGTGTAAAAGAAATGCCTCTGGTTTTGCTTGGTTTTTAATTTGTGTGTTCATTGTGTTGTTGTTTTTTTTCTCTTTAGATAGAAATTACAAAGAAAAGTATAGATTTCTGTTTAGACCAAATATTTTATTAGTTGAACAGTCAGACAAACAAAAAGTTATTTGGGGTATCCTAAACAGTCCTTTCCTCATCTGTTCCTTCAACGACTTGCAATTTTTATCATTTTTTATTTTGTAGATTCTTTCTAATCTCCACTACTTCAGAATTATAGGGGTCAGCTTGAGAGTTAGAATTCTTTTTCTCATGTTGTAAAATCTCATTTGGGAAAGCCAAGGGAAACTGCAACAATATACTCAGGAATTATTAATGATGAAGGGAAAACTAAAATTTGATTTCCTTACATCTGCTTCTAATAACTTTTCTAAAAATTATATTAGTGGATCAATGTTGAGTTTTATTTCTGTTCAGATAGTAGGATCTGCATGTATACTTTGCATCTTTCTCCCTCCTAACCATGATTTCCATGAAGTCTCCATTATGCCTATCTCTCTGCTGCAAAATTATTTTTTGCAAGAAATTTTTTGCCAAATATTCCATGGGAGTCTGTGGTAAGCAAATCTTTAGTTGGAACACAGAAAAAATTACATTGTCAAAGTCCTACTTGTACTCAAGTGCCACTATGATGTGAATTTTTTCAGGATGGAGACCAAGGTGAATGCTCTTTCCGTGTTGCAGATCAAATGGACACGTTTTACAGCAACACAATGAGTCAATTATTTTGGAGCTGTTCTGAAGTCTCCATTCCATCTCATTCAATTTTCAGCTGCCTCCACTTGTTTAGCCTCTTATCAGCTTACATATATCGCAAGGATAAGACACTCCTTTAGCCAAGTTAATTACACTGTCTTCATCCCATGCAATCATGAGCAGGCCTGGTTATTTTAATCATCTTCACGCCTACTTTCTTACACACACTTTGCTTCCACAGTAGCCATTCTAAAATGTGTGAGCTGGACCCTTGCCTAGAAGTAAGCTGATCCCTGCATTACCCTGAAATGTTCTCACTGCATTTGCTTATAATTGGGTAATGTGCCGCACTGTTTTCATATGTTTTTCGTTCCTTGCTATCAAACATGCCGTGCTTTTTTCATGACATGATTTATAAGACTTCCTTGTCACCTACATTCCTGCCAATTCTCCCAGAGATTCATCTCTAAATTGTTCTGTTTCTTCCAAAGTCTCACCCTCATACTGGTGCTAATTGAATATTTGCATACTCTGTTCCTTCTGTCTGGAACTCCCAGGCCTTTTAACTCAGTCAATGTCCTTTGCCAAACACTTTTAAAAGTCAGGCTGAAACTTTCCCCTTTGAATATTGCTTTTTGTGTTCATATGTAATCCTTTTCAAAATGTTCAGAGCCCAGAAATGTTTCCACATTCAAGTGATCAGAAGTGAGAGATAACAGCAGGGTTTCAGGCCAAATCAGATATAGAACGATCTGTGAACCTGTCATTTCCTTGTAGAATAATACAACAGTGACAATCTCATGACGCTTATGTCACATATGCTGACAAAAAATCAGGATGTCCTCCTTGTAAAAACAAATCTGGGAGGTCCTTCATATTCCTGAGCAGGTACAGGCCTGCTACATTTACATGCAGCAATATATTGGATAACTTAACTTATTGGAAACTGAAAGTCTGCAGTTTAGCATCAGACAGAAATTGTTCAGTTATCTAGTTTCAAAGAAGTAAGTTCAAGAATTAAATTTCCTGTAAATGTTGCATGATTTGCAAGAAGTTAACAGAAAATCTTTCCAATAAGTCCAAGGATGCAGCCCGATTTGTTCACATCCCTTCTTTTCATTAAGTTTTCAGCTCCTCCTGCTCCTCTTTAAATCTTGCTGTGTCTTGCCACAGAATTTAGGTCTTGTCAATCTACCGGTGTTGTGCCAATACATAAATGACATTATCAACTTAACATCAGAGGCTGCTATTAAGATATCAGTGTAATCTCGAAGATAGAATCAGTTTGAAAAGATGATCACTATAATACCTGTCTGTCAAATTATGAAAATAAGCCATGGTTGTGGTTTTTCTTTCACCATATTAAGCCTATACCAGCATTTCTGCTAACTTGATTTCCTAGTTTGGTCTTCACTAGAGGTGCTTTGGAGAAATACTGACTTCCTGGGAACTTTAACCCATGTTTGTACTTATCAAGTAGAAGGATTTAGTAAATAAATGGCATCAATGTATTGTTATGAATGGGAATTACTTATGCAAGGTTTTTCAGATTTGGAAGAAAAACTTTGCTGAAATGCAATAGCATATTAAAAATGTAACAAGATTAGCTGTGCAATAAGGACAAGGATTAGCCTTTAATTATCTAGAGATTTCATCGTAGCTCAGACTCCCTTTCTGGCTACCACAGAGAGGACAAAAAACTATTGAAGTCACATACAAGGGTTTAAATTACCTGCCACAATGGCATACGCCAGATGAAATACTTGTAAGTAGCTGGAATTACACTAACATTTGACAAATTTCCCTACTGCAAAATTTAATAACTAGAAAGGGATTTTAGGTGCATTTTTTCATTGCAAATAGCTTACTGAGGTGATAACCATAGTTTACTTTACAGTTTTGTCTTCAGAAGTTTATTTCACCTCCTGAAGCTTCATCTTTTGACTCCTCATTGTACTTGAGAAGAGCTTTGTGCCTTCCAATATTTCTTAAGAGGGAGACATGCCCTGAAACCTTTCAGAAGTACAACCACCTGCCAGTCCTGCAGGCAAGCACCAATGCAGCAGCAGCTGTCTGCATACTTCCTCAAGGAATTAGAGAAAATAAAGTCAGCTTGGTATCCAGATGCTGAAGTTAGAGTCAGGAAAATAGAGTGTTAATTTTGTAGACCTGTAAATATTGAAGTGAATATTTTATTTGAAAAGGCAGATAACACAGACTGTTACATGCACATTTATTACCCTATTTCCTCTGCTGATTGTACCTCTTGTGTGATTTTGGAAGGGTGAAGTAAGTCTTAGGTTATGAGTTCAGTTCTTAGCACTAGATTTGAGAAAATAAATCTTGAAATAAATTAGTGCAAGTTCAAACTAGCACAGCTTATTTTAATGTGTTCAGTTTAGCCTTCCCAGTATGTGACCATGCACCATGAGCCCTGCTAGGAGGGATGAGTTGTTGTGGCTGCATAGGAGCTCAGGGCCACAGCCATGGTTCAGCAGCAGAGCATCTGCTGGGAACTGCCCTGGTCAATCTGACTGCACTGTGCATGAATTCTGGACCTTCCACTTCAGGCACAGAAAATATTTTCAGGCGGGGAATAACCTACAGCATATAATGGAATAAATGAAAGAGAAGTTTCATTTTCAGCTCTAAAACACAAAAATCTTAACCTTAGTGGGTTCCTACCTGGGTTACAGCTGGAACAGAAATTGAGTGCTCAATATTGGATAATCTGATCTTAAAGTTCCAAATAAATGCAGAAAGGAGTTGCAACTGGTCTCTACTCACAGAGAGCTACTGAGCACACACAGCACATATTTCTGTTGTAGTTGCTTACATCAGGTTTCGTTCTGGCCTCATATTTAAGCTTTTACATGGTTTTAAGTGCTTGCTGCAGTCAGATCTTTGAGAAAGACATATGACTGGCAGAGAATAAATATTTTACATGGAATAATTACTTATTGCCTGAAGTCTTTGGCATGCTATCCAGCAAGGGAAAAAAAACATTTTAATACATGCCAACCACACCTACAAAAGATAAGTACCGTCACAAATCATACTCACTCATTCCAAGATTATCATTTGATAACCAGTCCAAATTGCTGTTGAGATAATAGCACATCTTTTGATGTTACTGGCAAAGTGCAGGTAAAAATATTTCTGTGTTTGGCTTTCACCATTAGAGCTAAGATTTTACAAAACCTAACAGCAAAACAAGAGGCAAACATAAGAGGAAGAATACTTTCTCATAGTAAATTAGATATACTTCAGCACACTTTGGGGGAAAAAATGCCACCTACTAGAAATAGACTATTAAGTGAAAAGTATATAAACACAATTTATTTTACTAGACGAACTTGAGAAATATATGGTGCAATCTATTTAGTTTAAGCCTAGTTTTCTTAGAGGCTTTTGGAAAATACTTGCAGCAAATACAATAGGTTCTCCCAACAATGAGAGAAGCTCAGTAACTTCTATTGGGAAAACACAAATTAACTGTATCGTTGTTGCAGATTTCCTTGACACCTCAAGTCCACATCCATTCAAACACTGCCTCTCTAGCATTCCAGGAAGCTTTAATCAATGTCAGGTTTACACCAGTACAGAGCAGAATCTCTGGTTTATCAGTTTAAAACAATGGGATCCTTTATGCAGGGAAATTGTGACTCACTGCCTTGTTTGTCCTAGCTAATGAGAAGTAACAGCACTGTCTGTAATGGATGTGCCATGGATATTACTGTGGGAATGTGCCTTCAGGAAGAGATCCAAATATCTTCAACTGTGTAGTCAAAGATGATTGTTATTAAAATAATTTTGGAAACTCATGTAACAAGATGTACTTGAATTGCACAGTGAATAAGTTAACAATTGTTCTAACTTATCATAGCTGTTTTGCACATATGTTCAACATGCAGCTTGTTGGCATTTTGGTGCTGTGTATGTGTGTGGGGAGAGGGGTGTGAGCAGACCTAGTCTGCTGACTTACCTTGATAGATGGATTGGGTTTTATCATCATTGAATCAGAGTAACACTGCGTGGCTCTCCAAGATGAAATAGCTTGAGGGAAAAGAATAAACATCCTGCATCAGACCTTACAGTAAATCAGAGCAAGGAAAAGCTCAATTCAAGTGACTGGAAGCTTGCTCAGGATTTCTGCCTAGGTTTTGTTACACCATAAATGAAAATCCACAAACTAGAAGATGAAAATCTGTTTAAGACCCTTGATTGCGTATTTGCTGTGTGGGAACCTCTCAGGGACAACTTATCTCCTGGTATTTCTGTCCACCTGCCAGGGAGGCAGACATCCAGAGCAGAGCATGTACACTTGACCATTTCCTGCAGGAGCAGTGTTGAGTAAAACATCTCAGAGGAGAACAGGTTGGTAAGGTTCCTGAACAGTGAAGAGTTTTAAATGAAACTCTTTACACCAAGCAACAGCAACAACAGATATTTGGACACCTTCATCATTGCAATAATTTCTTATACATTTCCTTTTAAGAAGGGCTATGATTCTAGTTTTGTGTTTAAAAAACTGTGTTTGCTGTGATCACTGATTCATCCAGAGCATACAACCACTGAGAGGATACACTGAGAAGCAGCATGTGCTTGTGACCAAGTGTAGACATGCATTTCAGATTATTTTACATGATGAAATTTTACTGGAAAGGTCAGGACTGTGGAGTATTTGCTAGGAAAAAACAGATAAGATAAAGTACAAAAGCCAGCAAATCTGCTTTTCATTTATTCATAATTCTTATCCCAGTCATGTATGTTGTATAATGTCCGTATGTTCTCCTGCATGAACTCTATCTAGGTAAAAATATTTGTATATGTCCTATTGGCCTCTGTGGCTGATGGGGTGTAGACCTCAAACACGTCCCTCACCTTTGCTAATAAGAGAAGCTTTTGAACATGTCAAGCACTCCCTTTAAATATCAGGTGAGAAGTGTTATAATGAAATGCACTCACCTTGAACCCTGTCAGGGGCTCTTATTGCAGAAATGAGCAGGTGTAGCTATCAGAGATTCAGTGAAGGACTGACTAGAAAGTGCTCTTTATAGTGTTATAGACTGATTTGAAAGTGAAATTTTCACCAAAAAGCACAGTAAATATAACAAAAAAGAAGAGAAAATGAAATCATAAGTAGAAAAATACCGAATTTTCAACCAGAATATAAATGTTTGCATTCTGAAAATCAGCTGAAGCACGGACTGAGGTCTTCACATTTCCATTCTTCTCTGCTGGCTTAACCTTAAGCTAGAGCACACCTCCTCTGATAAAACAATGAATTTGTTTTTCCAACAAAAACATCAACATTCCCCATTAAAAAAATTACAAAAACAATGAAGGGTGCTTTAATCATAAACCAAAAGCAATAAATTTTCATTATTGAGAACTAAAAGGGCATTAGATGCTTACTAGATCTTTCAGGTGAGATTCTGAATGGGAACATAATGGAGAAATAGGATATCTGCAGAATCTTTCCACTGTGCTCATACTACAAGGCTCTATGCAGTCTGGCAGTAACATCTGTGTTCTTACCTAGACTGTCTTATACCCCAGATGCTAAGACCATTTGATTGCCTCAATCTAATAGGCATAATAGAAACATAATCAGTCCCTAGTCTGTGCCCAGCTTCATCAAAACTGAACACTATCTATTTGTGTAATATTTTTACAAACTACATCTCTTTTGTATTATTATGATCTGGAAAGCTCATATCTAAGAACAGAAAATCACATGTAGCTATAATTAAACAGGATTATGAATTAAGTAAATTACTAAGACTAAAAAAATTACAGATAATGTGGTTCAGAAAACTGAAAAGAAAAAGGTACTTTTCATGTAGTGTAGGATGAATTTAAAAAAACTCCCTAAAAATAGATCCCACAACCTAGATGATATTACCATCAATAGGTATCTTTCTGATATTATTATTCTCCATCTCATATGTCCCTTATTTCTCCCAGCAGAGAACCAGAAAACCTATTCTCTGAACAGGACTGACTTGGCATGCGGTACTGGAAGAAACCTGTGTACCTGAAGAAGGGAAGCTAGGAAAGTCTTGGGAGCAGGGCTGGAGGAGGTCATCCTGCTGGGGCTGCCTTTGCATTAGAGAACACTCAGTAAACCAGGTAACCCATGGAACAAGAGGAGTATTGACACATGTTTGGAGGCCTCGTGCAGGATGAAGATTTAATCAGCCATCAAACATTTATAAATAGTATTTATGAGCCATTAAAAGGGTAGGAAACCCTACCTTGCTGTTCTACTCCTTTGAACTTATTATCCTGTGAAATCTCAATGGATTTGGGTTGGGAAAATTTGCTTGTGAACTTTATATTTATCACAGGCATGATATAGGTACTCCTAATACCAATGGCAATCTGCCCCACAGAGCCCCCACACTGCCTTACTTGTTGGCTGCTTCTTGGAAGCAGTTCAGCCCGTATACCCATGGCAAACAAGATGAACAACTGGTCAGTGGATCGTCCAAAAAGGCGATGGACAGTGTCTATTAAAGTAGATTTAGTACCACTCTATCCAGAGTCACATATCACACACAGAGCTCCTTGTCAGTTGGAAACACAGGCAGAATAAACACATGGTTTTCTGGTAGAGACTGTGTTGACATTTTGTTTTTCCCACCCTCCCTTTCCCCTTGGTAAGTCATGTATTATCCTCAATGGAAGTGTAAGGCATACTGAGACACTCATCCTCAATACCCATGTGGGTGAAGAGGCAAAGTTTTAACATGCTCCTGAAAATTGTGCAGTTGAGCACTTGGAGAGTAAATAAGAACTCCAATATCCTTCTAGGTTTTGAAAAGTACTTATTTTCTCCACATATTTCAAAACCCAGTGCTCTAAATCTATAGAGGCATATAGTGGCTGCACAGAATGAGAGATGGTTGGCTCTTAGGCACAGGACAAATCATATAATAAAAATAATCCTTTGCATACTTGTAATCTAATGAGAATTTGGTATTAAAGTCTAGAAATTGAATTCGCTATGTAATTTGACCAAGCTTTGGAATTCTTCTGAGAATTTAATGTTATAATATATTTGACCTCAGTAAATATTAGATATCTGCCTGAATATCACTTGCCACATTCTGACACCAAATCCCCACAATACCCTCCCTGCACTGTTTGGTAGCAAGAAGGGACTCGGGAGAAGTGACAGCGTTAGAGTTGTTGCTACCCTAGAAGCTTCTGGACAGTCGTTTAAAGTGCCACTGCAATTATTTCATAATGCTAACACAGCTATGAATTTGATATGAAATTGCATTTAAATTAAAATAATTCTCTTTCAGTTCAGCTCTCATGTAAGAAGTACCTGAGCCTCTTGATTCAATCACCTCACTATGTCAGATTGCCTAGAGCTCATGATCAAACTTCTGTAATTCCCTTTTTTAAAGGTCATGTAAACATGTGTGCTTAGTGAATTAGATGCAAATTCAATTCCCTATTTGCAAAGCTTCCTAGTTAAGTTCCTTACCTATCCCTCAAATGCAAGCTTGCATCTGACAGCAGAATATTGACTTTTGAACTGTGGTCAAAGACATGATTAAACAAAGAAACAATGGCCCCCTGCAATGTAGAGAACACAGAGAAAGGGGAGTGAGGCTATATTTTTTCTAAATGGTCCTCATAATGTAGGTCAACTAACTCACTTTTTAACATGGCTGTGCCATTATTTTATTTGTTTTTTTTTTGATACTGTGATTTTATAGGGGTGGTGTGTGCTGAAGAACAATATATAGGTATCTAGGTATGCATGGATGCATTTTATTGAAGATATTACTGTAATTAAGGACTGCTTGAGTGTCATTCCTAACAAGATGTGCTAAAACAAAATGAAAAAAACCCCGTAGAAATAATGAATGTCAGTTTTAAGTCATCTTCATCAAAGACTGAATGAAACACATGGACAGTTCACCATTTCAATAATAGAGCAAATATTTCTGATTCTGGTATTTCAGTTCATATAGTTTCAGTGCTGATTTTCATAATTCTGCAAATAAAGTTATTACATTTATGGTCTTGTTGTTAGATATTTCCTTATAAGTAGCCACTAATTATCTGTGTATAATTATTCTGACCCTTATTACCATAGTTCACCCCATAGGTCTGTGTAGAACAGTACCTTGTCTCTGGCTGGGGCTGATGATGGAAAAAATATCATCAGTGTCAGCTTTCCCCAAACATCTACTTGTAGTATCCTGGAAATATCTGGTCTGAAATAATCCTGAACTCATTGTTTAGAACTTTTCTGCTGTGCCAGAGTTGGAATCTGAGGATTGTATGACCCAGAAAGTCACCAGGTTTGTGCTACCGTTAGATTTTGCAGACAATGAAATCTCAACTTCTGTGTTTTCTTCTAGGTTTTCAACCTGTAGCTTGCAAATTTTCAAGAGTTTTCAAAGACCAGGAAAACAAAAGCATCTTTCAAGAATGTGGAATTCTCAGATGAAAACACACACACAAACAAACTAACTACAAAGCAAAAATTACCCACATCTGTTGTCATGCTTGGTAAACCACGAGATACGAGAAAAGCTGTGGGATTGTCTAGGGCAGACAGTTAATCAGGGTACTTTGATGCTTACCACAGGCAGTGCTTTTTCCAGGTGCATCACCCTACAGACAAACCCTGCTGTGGGAAGATCCACAGTTCTTGTTTGGCTTCAAGGCTTCTCGAACTGCGTGAAGTCACAGCATTGTTGGAAAGGAAAAGAGAAGTTTCATGGTATGTTTGAGTTTTGCTGAGTGCCATGACAAGTTGTAATGATGAGGAAAAGGTAGACAGAAAACATTTCTAGGGGGCTGATAAAGAAACAGCACACATGTGAATTCATCGTTCTTATCAATAAACCACTCCCTGCAGACTGTCCTGGTATGCTCACCAAAGATAAGGCACATGGCTACCCCATGGGCTCAGTGTGAGATGAAGCAGCACCCTTGGATCAGGACAAGGGCTGAGTTTTAGCAACTTATCTGCCTTGGGGGTCCCACTGGGGTCTTGATACCTACATTTCTTCCTTTCAGAAATAAATTAATGGCAATATTGAACAGCATATTTCTTAAAAAAAATGAAACTAAATAGTAACTGGAAAAAATTGAAGGGAATTAAACCTAACAATTACTGCACCTGAATAGCTCCTATCTTCTGCTAAAATCAAATATTTCAAACCTTGTTCTTACCTGAAAAGTTTAAAAGAATTAGTCAAGAAGGTCTCTGGACCACTAGAGTTAATTTTCTTTACCAAGTTTTGGGAAAGAAAGGATATTCCAAGGAATTGCTGACTTGCTGAAGCAATTCTAGCATTTAAAGAAAATGGCCCAGAAAATTATATATCAGTTATTCTGATTCTAATCTTAGGGAAAAAAAAATAGAAAGCTGGACAAAGTCAGCACTCTATCAACAGGGAATTATGTGCTAAAAATAAAGCTATATCATTCAACATAGTTTCAGAGAAAGTAGTTCTTGTCAAATTATCTTCTTTACAATTTTCTTTTATAAGATTATAGTTCTGGTTGACAAAGGTAACTGTGTTGTTACAGTCTAATCAAATTTCACTAAGGCATTTGACATACTGCACATGACATTGTGTTTTAAAATCCTGCATTATATGTAATTAATAGAGCACAGATTAAATGATTTAAAAGCCACTTGACTGATAGCACTCAAAATATATGCATTAATGGAAAGGCATTAAGTACCTGGGTCATTACCAAAAAGGCACTGTAAGACTCTTGGTCTTAAGGCATTTTTACCCTTATTTGAAAATAATCTGAACTCCTGGCACAGTATGAAGGGGACAAAATGTTGATGCTGTGAAAAGCAATCAGGAGTCAGCTGTTAGAGTTCGCTGAATCTCCTGGATAGTGGCTTGAACTCAGTGTAAGTTTGAACACAATGAAATGCTGTGAATAAGGATCAAGAGTGGAGCTGCCAGCCCATGCCCCCAGGGAAAAGAACCTGTGCATCTTTGGAAGCATGAAAAACTCACCCAAAATGGATACAGAGGAGAAACCTAGTCTTTGACATTAGGCAAAATTTTTATGGGATGTCAAGGTGGTGCCAGAATAAGCCCTGGAGAAGTGAGAGAAGAGGAATAGAACCGAGGAGATTATTGCATCCTGTAGGGAGATTTGCGGGGCTAAAGCAGCTGAGGGGAGAGGAGGTCAGAGAGGGGTCAGTGAGATGGGGAAGTGATCACTCCTGAAATGCTAACACCTCCGGGTGTTAGCCCACTCCTTTGCATAACCCACAAGCCCATTTCCCATCACACTAGTGTCTGCCCATGGCTACTCACATCCAGCCCCTTCCCATGGCCACACTCAGCTCCTCACCCTGCAGCAGCTGGAACAGAGTAGAGGGCTGGCAGCCACCACTGGGACACCTGTTTTCTCCTCTCCAAGAACCTACTAGGGGGAAAAAATTATATAGGTCTTGTGGCTAAAGATTAAATGGTACTAGTGGTCCTTTTTTTGCTTTGGAGTCTGTGAATCATCCCTTCTGCCTGGGGGGGCTTTCCTCCTTGCTAAAAGGTCTACTAGGAAAAGAAAACAGAGCTGTTTTCTAATCTCTTAGCAAAACTCAAATGGTCTTGTAGGTCTGATAATCTCAGTCTGGTTAACTTTTTGTTTCTTTGCCTGTTGAAATGGTATTTGGTGTTTCCCAGAGAAAAAGGACTGGAATCAGTGAAAGGACATTTGAACATGTTGCAAAAGTGCATGCAGCAGTCCCTTTTTTATAGCTATTTACAATGTCCAGTATCTCTGTGCTTAAGTTCTCCACGACATTGAAAGTAATGATAGTATTGCATATTTCACTTTGGCAGTACATACACAAAAATTGGAACAATAAAGAGAAGATGAGCATGACTCCTTGGCAAGGATGACATGCAAATTCATGAAGAGTGACAAAATTTTTTTGAGCCAACAATATGCCCAGCAGGACTAGGAAAGCGATTGTCTCTCTGCACTGGGCAGTGGTGACCCCACACCTTGAGTCCTGTGTCCGGTTTTGGGCCAGTCACTGCAAGAAGGATATTGAGATGTTGGAACATGACCAGAAAGGGCAATGGAGGTGGTGGAGTACCTGGGGCACAAGTCTGATGAGAGGCAGCTGAGGGAGCTGGGGGTGTTTAGCCTGGAGAAAAGGAGGCCCAGGCGAGACCTTGTCCCTCTGTACAGCTCCCTGAAAGGAGGATGGAGCCAGGTGGGGTTGGGCTCTTCTGCCAAGTAACAAGGGACAGGGCAGGAGGAAATGGCTTCAAGCTGCACCAGAGAAGGTTCAGGCTCAATATCAGGAAGAACTTCTTCACCGAAAGGCCTTGCCCAGGGAGGTGGTGGTGTCACCATCCCTGGAAGTGTTCAAGGAAAGGCTTGATATGGCTCTTAGTTCTGTGGTGTAAATGACAAGGTGGTAATCAGTCAAAGGTGGGATTGATGATCTTGGAAGTCTCTTCTAACCTTAACCATTTTATGATTTTATGACCTAATTAGTTTATGAATCTGTATATCAGGAAGAATTTCAGGTTAGTATATTCTTTTTAAACATTACAGTATTTCTCCAACAGCTAATATTGAAAAAACCCACCCCAAAAGCATTTACTGGAGTTTTATTTAGTTCATAGACCAATTAGTTACTTGCTCCATGCTAAAGCAAATCCTCCACACTTTAGTTTTCAAAATCTGAATTTCTACATAATTTTATTAATAAGCAGTAAAGCAGTAACAACCTTTATAATGGGCCAAATTAAGCCAAAATCCTTTGTGCAAGGGGGCATAATGTTTGGATTTAAAAAATCCATGTGAGACTTGAATTTGTTGGTTAGAACCCAATACTAATTACAATTAGAAAAAATCCAACAGACCTTTGATAATTACATCAAAAGTTTGCATTTATTTGATGTGGATTGTCTATATTTCATTGTTATTTTCTTACAAGATTATTTATGTACAAAGACTTAGAAAAGAATATTAATATTCAAAAAGTGGAATTCTAAGGGTAAACACTGATTCAGCATATGATTTAATTTAATAAAAGTTTGCTTTATTCTACTCAAAACCATGACTTGTGACATTATTTTTTTTGCATAAAGAATGATCTACAAAGATTCTTAGTAAAATATATTTCTAGTGGAACAAGAAGTTTAGCTTGTTTACTAGAGACTGGATTCAACAGCATTTGCTTAACAAGCTGGGCATTAAGGAACCACATCAGTCATATTTTCATTCCAAGTTTGCCACTGGTTTACTAAGCAGCGTTCCTCAGAGGAAAAAATCTGATTTCATAAAAGATCACACATACCAACCCTAACAATCTGAGATGCTGTACTGAAAGTTGTCTGGAAATTCAGCATATTTTATGCAACTAAGAGCAAAGTACTTTCCTCACAGCTCAGTACATGGAAGGCACAGCAGCATTATAAAAGGGAGAGATTACCAGAGATGTCTAGACATGGAGAAAGTATGACCTCGGTCAGAACACTGGTATTTACTTTTCCTTTCTAGAGAGAGATATAAAGTACTTCATGATTTCAGTATGCAAGGCTTCTGAGCACTTTGGCAAAAATCCTCAGTCGACTACAGGCTGGGAAAAAAAGAAAGGATTTGAATGAAAATAATCTCTGAGAGAAAAATAGGAAGTAGTGTGCAGCTACTTTTCATTCCATCACATAAACGGTGTTTATTGCATTTTAAAGGTATCCACATTAATAAAAGCAACTCAACAAAACTAACCCCCAAACCAGTCCAGTATTATATATTTCCAACTATTTAGGAAGCTTTTAAATGGCGGTTGGTTGTGTAGCCTGACTGCAGACTCTTACACAGCAGAGAAATTTTGTCTCAAATATTCTTATTCCAGATCTGGAGTTCCCACAAACGACGGACAGGACCTGCTAGAACAAGTCCAGAGGAGGCCACAAAGACAATCACAGGGCTGGAGCACGTCCTATGATGGTGGGTTGCAAGAGTTGCTCAGCCTGGAGAAGAGAGGGCTCTAGGGAGATTTTGCAGCAGATCTCCAGTACCCAAAGGGGCTACAGGAGGGCTGGAGAGGGACTTTTGACAAGCACATGTAGTGCAAGGGGAATGGATGGCTCTAAACTTAAAGAGTGTAGGTTTAGATTGGATATAGGGAAGAAATTTCTGCAAGGGTGGCGAGATGCTGGAACAGGTTACCCAGAGAAGATATGAATACCCCATCTCTGGAAGTGTCCAGGCCCCAGGATGGGGCTCTGAGCAGTCCAGGTTAGTGGAATATGTCCCTGCCCATGGTCAGAGGATTGGAACTAAATGATCCATGAAGTCTTTTCCAACACAAACTATTCTATAATTCTATTATATATACAAAACAATGGATTTTTTTACATAACCTTGGGTTCAGTGTCCCAGTTATTCTTTCTCACATATTTCAATCTCTGACTATATTCAGTTATTTTAATTATTTTTAATGTTTCTCTTTAAATATTATTCCACAGATGTGAAGTAGCATATGATTTTTGCTCTTCTTTTAAGTCTAATGATGGCATTGAGAGACATCTATTGAAAGACACATTGACAGCCTGTTTTTGCATAAGAAATTACCATTAAAAATTCTTAGTTTAATTAAGTAGTACATTTAGCTTGCTGGCTAATCATTTATCTTTTGTAACAGCTCAGTTAAACCTAAGGATCCCATCAGTTCTGCTTGAAGCTATGTGTGTTGAGCCCACACACAAAGGGAGTATCCCAGGAGTATCCTGTGAGTTATCTAGTAAGAAATGCAGAACTGCTGATTGACCATCCTTGAAAAATATGATGTATGCAACCAGGCAACACAAAAAAGCTCTGTGTAACTTCTACATTGCAAACTCTTGTCCACCCAAGCTAACCCAGATGCAAGAACCAGTCTGGCTGTAGAAGCTTCAGGTAGCTCTGAGCTTAACTTTGAAGAATGAATTTCCTTGTGCTGCTGCAGAATTGTTCCTGGTGCCTGAACTGCTCAGTTATCTCTACAGTATACACTTGCCCACAGCAAATACACCCACAGTGTCAAAGACTGCAGTGGAACCTGTGTTGGTTTTACTTGGGCAACCATTATTTTGGTTTTAATCCCACAGTGTTTTTGCTTTGACCACACACCTTGAGCTTCTGCAACAAATAAGGGAAGAGGTCTATAAAATGTTGTTTACAACACAGCTTGATTCCATATACCATCCTGACTGAGTCCCAGGCTCAGGCCTTGTTATGAGTGAAGTAAGGGAACTGGTGGGGGAAAAAAATATTGAATGTACGCAGGTAATTAGAGCCTGCATCACTGCTTACACAAAAGGCTGGTGTAGGCAAGAATGCAGGTTAATGTTCTTTTAATGTGTTACCTTCAAATGTAGTGCCTTGGAGGTTTATGTGCGTCTATATAAATAAAGCAAAAGCCAGAAAAGCCAAAGTATAAATGGGCAATACTGAACCGCTTAAGATGGCAAAAGGCAGGGAGTACAGCTTGTTTTCATGATGTGTGATTCCCAGAAGCCACAGCAGGTTTCAGCAGGGGAAGCCTACCAGCAAGCCCTCTTGGCTGCAGATTACAAGATCTCTAAGGAGCTCTCTAGGAGTAGAGAAGGGTTATTAAAAAAAGATTACTTCCAGGCTGTGACAAACTTCTTGGCACAAGCTAAAGGTGACTTTTCAGATGTTTACAACTAGTTTGATAAGATTTTCAGAAGGATATCATTAAGCAACTCTTCAGCACTGAAGCTAAACTTTTCTCAACCTGCAGCTTCTTGAGACAGACTTTGAATGTGCCAAAACTTAACAAAGTAGCTGGTAGTTTACACTTTAATAATCAGCATAACAATATAACCTGTTAATCAGAGTCCCAAAGATGGCTGAAGTTTTCCAGGATAAAAAAACTTCATATGCATACCAGACATCTGAAATTAATAACTCTACATTAAAAGCTACAAAGCTAGGTGAAAGCAGTTACCTCATAATTAGAATGGTTTTGGTCCAACACAGCAAAATAATCTTATTGGAAAGTCAGTTCAGGGAAACTGTATTTTTTTTCTTAGTATAAATCAACAATCATGATGACAATCTACTCAGGAAAATGTCAGATCTCGGGATAGTTAACTAGTCAGTATATGTCTTTGAAAGAAAGAAAAATTTAATTCCCTCTACTCTGAGTGAGCCATACATATACAAGTCTGATATTTTCTTTGGGTAAAGTTTTGTGTATAGGGGTTTGCAATAATGTTTTTAAATCTGAATTGCACTTCAATGTGTAAAGGAGTATTTAAAGGGCAATTTTAAACAATCAGGAAGATCAGTGCCTAGCCCCCTGAACTGGAAAGTATTTAAAAACTAATTACTGACTATCCTGCTCATGCAAGTTCATGTAACTCACTTGTTTATTGCTACACCAAAGAGAATTGATGAACAACATAGGCAGAAAATACAGTTCTCAATAAAATAAAAATGAGGGGAGGCATTATTGTCTCCCTCAAATATATATATTTATCTTTGTTATTAGTGTGATTTTATTTTGTGCATGATAAAAATATCAGCATTAGAATTCTAAGGGTAAATGTTAACATGGCTTCCCTTTTTTACATGCAAAAAACCCCCTCAGTTTTACAGAGTATGTAATTTGATAATAAACATACATTTAACTATCAGATTAACAGGTACATTAATGTATGTAGATGTTGACATATCCACATTTGCACCCATAATTACTTGCAGATGTGGACTATGGGCATGAAAATGGCCATATTTTAGATACTACTCTTCAAGTCTACAGCATTTTTTTTATTTTCTAGTGATTCTGGCATAATATTTTTTTAAATTCTCATATTCCAGTTAGGTTTGTGGCCTTAACTGAGGCAGGTGTTTTTTGAAATTTCACCTTGAAAGCACACTTGAAGTTGTCACTTTTTCAAATGTACACAAGAATTCCATCTGCCTTTTCAAATTAACATGTCTTAGCCTTTGACTTTTTTATCTACAGGAAGGATATTATGAGATGCTTCTTCCTGCACTTAAAGGTTTTTCTCTGTTACTTTGCCCCCCTTGGAGCTCTTCAACTCCTCTCTCTAATCACTGCAGGTTCTTTATGGTGCTCTGCTTACATGCAAAGAAAGAACAAGCAAACAAAAGCTGTTTGGGTACATCATATTTCTTATAAATTGGTGAGAAAAAATAGAGAAGCAGCTAATTTATTTCACTACACCAAGAAACCCAGAAATGAGGAGAGAAGCAGGAAGGTAAAAATCCTCCAAATTCTGTCCTGTAAATTTGGATCAAAGAGAAGGTCCATGGTAGAGAAAAAAACAGAGTAATAATGGTGACAGTGCTTACAACTGCTGCAATGCTTTCACAATGGTACTGAACCACACTAAATACCAAGACAATGGTGATTTTATGGCCCATGGAATGCCAAAAAAAGACATTCAGCAGTTATAAATGAATCTGCTTATTCATACAATGGTAATCCATTGTATTTCTAACTGCTCTCTGACTCTTCGACAGTCAGTATAATAATCTTTGCTTAAGAATTGTGGTGCCTGAAAGCCTTCATCATGCTTCTGAAAACAGACCAGCTTTCACTCTTGTGTTTCCTTTACCAGAAGCATCATCAGAAATCTCAGGATTCTCTTGGCAAAGCTGGTTCTGGTTGCCTGCACTATGGGGTAAGGTGAGTTCTGTCTACAACTGTAAAGCCTCAGATGCCACATGAAAGGAACCAATATTGAATGATAACTCCTACATGTCTCAGACTATCTACCGTAATTTCTGTCCTGAATTCTCTCATCCCTTCTGCCTCCTTATGACAACAAACCCAAATGGATTTGATCTGCACCTAATCAGCCACCAAATGATAGGATGTGACAGAGCCACATGGGCCACTGGCTAACTCAGAGAGTTGTTTTTCTAAAGGTGCCACAGGAATTTGATGTGAAGGACACTGATGTCATTATTGATAGCCTTCCTCCCTGTCATCATCGCATTGAAATGGCTGAGTGCCTAATCTACTTCTCTAGGATGGTTAAAGTTAGAGGCAATTTTCGTAAAAAGTGAATATGAGGAACTCTGGGGTAATGCCAATGCTTATTGGGAAAAACACAGCTTCAGATCATAACACTTTCTTTTATTTTGCAGGCTGACAAGGTCCTACAAGTGCTGCAGGAGAGACACATCAAGGAATTCATCTATGTTTTTTACATGCCAATCAAAGTTAGGATAGCATCCCCAATAGCAGATGAGTTTCTATGCTGCAACACTTTTATTAGGATCAGAATCAAAGTAGGAAACCCTTTTTGAAGGACAGTGGTCTCACCCTCACACAATTACTGAAACCTTTTCTTCTTTGCACAGGTGGCAGGTGACATTCTTTATGCCCCATTCAGTACAATGAATAGAAAGAAAAGAGGCATGAAAAGGCCAAAATTAAAACGAAATTCTTTAGCACTGAGAGATAACAACATGAGAAAACAAAGTGCAAATATTAGATGTTAGTCATATTGCTTACTACACCATTGAAGATGTTGAGATATGATGATAAGTGTAGTAAAAGAATCCATCTAGAGCAAGGGTAGACTTGTCAGTGGAATTCTGTTATTTCTACATTCAACCTTCTCAACATGCAATGCACTTATACCTTCCACCTTTGTAAGTAGTTATTTCATTGGTATGTTACAAGACTAACAAATTCTTCTACACTATTTTGTGTTCTTCAGAGAGGGAGGATTTTGAGCTACACCCATTAGAGATGAAACCAAGTGTTATAGAGATAAAAAAAATCAAAGAACAGCAATTCCAAATGGAACACAGGTATTGAAGGAGACTCAGTCTTTAAGACAAGAAGAAAGAAAAAAGAAAGTTGGAGCTCTAACTTACAGAGTGGAAGCTGAAGAAATAAGAGAGTAGTAATGTAATAACTTGTTTGGGTCAGGATCATTTTGTGGAAGGATAGCAAAACAAATCTTCTAAAATGAGAAAGTAATGTATAACCAGAGCCTAGATTAAATACTTTTTATTAGACTCATTATATGGGTTATGGTTTTGAAAACAGAAAAGGAACCTACATCAAGTGAATAGAAACTGATTCCATTTAAGAGAAAGTGATAAAAAAATCATATATTCAACTAAACATTTACAATTCAAAAGGACAATCTTTGGTGAGCTAATGGAAATGTTTAATAAAGCCCATTAAAACTAGAATCCCAAGGGATCCGACCATGGAAGTAACCTGGAATTTCAAAGTCAAAAGTATTGAATGTTACAGAACACTTTAAACTGGAGAAAAATTTGAAAGAACTTTCCAGTAATCCACAAATGAAAGATGAAACTTTAGACTGTCAAAATAGTTTGTGTGTTTGGCCTGGAAGAAGACACTGAACTATATGCTATTTCCTTTTTGAGCCATATAAATTGAGAGTAAATGCACAAGGAAAGAAGATGGGCAGCTTCGCAGTCAGGGTAAAACAGAGATTAAAGATAATCTAGGTGTGGCCAAAAATGAAACAAATTTTGCCTCAGGTTTCAAAAAGGACAATTAAGTTGATTTGGGAGGAAAACCAGAATGTTTCATGGCAGCTTTCATTTACACACCCTTGTTATCTCAGTTGTGGTGGAAACAGAAGTCATGAGTCTTAATGCACTCAAGTCAGGGGGATTAGGGGGTCTCCCTTGCAGGATTTATGAGAACACACCTTTCAAATCAAACACCAAATACTGTGCCTACGGTTAAAAGAGGAGAAAGTAATCAGGCATCTGTAAGCCTGTAACTCTGTAGATTGCTTTAGGACATATTTTGAAGGGAAAAAAAATATTTAAAGACAATTTAAGAGGATGTAAAACAACAAGGATTTAATCAAATGTAGATCATCCTAGACAGAGTTTCTAGACAAAGGAAGTGCACTGAATTTCATATATCAAGACTTCAGGAAATGGTGCCAACTATGAAGCCTGCAATTTAAAATCAAAGAAAGGAGTGAAGAATCTGTCATGTCAAGTAAGAAACTGTCAGACAAATATTGGTAGAGGAACTGGAGATGAATTACTGGTAGAGTTCTTCATGACTCAATATTGAAACAGATGGTGATTAATAGTCTGCTTTTCACTCAGGAAGCAAGAAAGCAAAATACCAATCTGCTTATACCTCTCGACTTGTTACTTTTATCAGTATAGGATAACCAGGATATCATAGAAAAGATCTGTATATTCTTGAGGAGTGACACGATCGCAGCTCATAACAGAAAGTTCTGCTCCAGGGTGAGAGCTTATCAGCTGAAAAAGCTGTGAAAGGACTGGAATGGACTAGTTAATTGCAGAATTATATAAATTGCCAGTACTGTCTCACACAGTCTATACTTGTATTAGATTTATTTCTAGAAAAGCCTGGACACTGTATGAGGTCTTGCAATATTTTCAAACTTCTCATTATACATGTCCAAGAATTATGAATTACAACTTAAACAACAGAAAAGAAGAGATACTAAAAGATCTTGCTGAGGGGACACATACTGACTGAAAGAACATGGCCAAGTTAAGAGAAATATGACTGAAATATAGACTGTGATAGGCTTTTCATCTCTGAGTACAGGTTGGTTGAACATCAGTAAGTACTAAATTCTTAAGGATACTATTTTTGATGAAAATTGGCACAATGGCAATAAACTGACTAAGAATGCATTTCACCTAGAACTTACCAGAGCATTTCTAGTGAAAGAAAAAAAAAAAAGGTACTTTGTGTTTTAAGCTAGAAATTCTAATACTGCATTCTAATGCAGTAAATTCTTTGACCAACGATTTAATGACTGGACTAAGAAATTTTTCCTACTTCTGTATTCCTAAATGAGAATAAACATGTTAAGTATTATAATTCACAGGTTTGAAACCCTAGTATCACCCAGTCCAAACTTAAGAATGAGCCTTTCTTCTCTACAAACCTACCAATCTGGAAACTTTTACAGCAAAAATCTTTAACATGAGAACTATGGGTAGTGCAGTGAAAACACTGTGACTTTATTTAATTTTTCTTCTTGGCTGAGCAAAACTTCCTATATGTCTTTTGTTAATTCATGTGTTCTGAGCCCTCAAACCTGAAGTTCACATAATTGTCTAAAAAATCATTGGATGTATGTGAAAATTTCACAGGTTGAAACCCTATAAATTTAAACTTGCAGGAAGAAGGATATGCCCAGTATTTCCAGAAAACTAAATAATGTAATTATTTCTAATGAAAATAAGGAGAAGGAAGGAAGGAAGGAAGGAAGGAAGGAAGGAAGGAAGGAAGGAAGGAAGGAAGGAAGGAAGGAAGGAAGGAAGGAAGGAAGGAAGGAAGGAAGGAAGGAAGGAAGGAAGGAAGGAAGGAAGGAAGGAGAAAGAGAAAAAGAAAGAAAGAAAGAAAGAAAGAAAGAAAGAAAGAAAGAAACAAAGAAACAAAGAAACAAAGAACCTAGATCAACTCACTACAGTAAGGTTGCTCACTTGTCAGTCTTTTCCTCATCAGCTTCCTAGTCCAGCCTGCCTCTTCCCCAAACCATCTGACACTTTCCCTCATCTTACACCACACATCCATCTAGTTTTATTTTTCCCAGAGCTAATTAATAACACCTTCTCATCACTGTCCTGCAGTGTCTGTACACCTCCTCTGCACCCTTGAATTCTGTAGGTGGGTCAAGGACTTTCTAGATTTATTTAATCTGTCAGAAAGCAAGATTATGACTGATATTTAGGTCAAATCTTATATCGCATTAGTTTAACTTGATGATGTAATGCTGCATTATAGTCAGGCTTCTGCATGTAACTTTTTGTCAGAGATGCAGCCTGCAATTTTAAAAGGAAAAAGCCTGGAAAATATTATAAAATGGAAAATCTTAGCTTTATCTTCTTTGAAATTCATGTCAATAGGCTTTGCCATATCTAGAATTGTGTGTCCTATATGTCATGGCTTAAATGGATCATTTGAAAATTTCAGTATTTTCAGGTGAGTTCTCACTCATGTTATTCATTCTCAGTCTCATTTCTATACTCTACCTGAAATTTTACTTCTGTTATTTTCTACAGTCTTACAAATACAAAGAAATTTTAGAAGTTAGCAAAAGTAATTATCATTTTAAAAAATAGTGGTATGTCCTTAGTAAGCACTCTTAATAGTGAAAACTTTGTGTATACACCTAACCCCCTACCCCAAGCCAAAATTAAAACAACCAAAAAAACCCAAACCAAAACAACAAAAAAGGACACAGCTTTCACAAATTGAATATGTTAATAATTTACTCTGTGTTGAATAATTGTAATTTTAAAATTTTCTCTGTTATGGTACTTACAAGAAGTGATGGTGTTCTAACTAGAAATAAAAATCAAGTCAATGATATTATGTGTGCATGACCAATTATCATCTGTTTTGGAGCTGCACCTTCTTTTTTTAGATAATATTGGTCGTTACTTTCCAGTTTCTCTCTGGGGAAGGCTGAACACAGAGTATCAGATGGGGAAAAATCACACTGGTCATTGAGTAAAAGACAATTCCAGTCACAAAATAAAACTGGCTGGAGAAGTAATAACTGAGGACTGGTGTGGCAGTGAGGTCCATCAGCGACCAAAATTAGAGGAAGCAGACATGGACAGCTGTCCTGGCCACCTTGCTTGGCAGTCAGAGGAAACCATTATGTTCTAGCCAAACACAGAGCAATGTGGGTAGGTGAAGAAATCTCAGTATGAGAAATGAAGTAGAGTCAGAGAAATTGAAGGTAAAAATCTCACAGGGTTTATAATGTCACCTGTTCATTAACAGCTGAAATTCTCACTGAGTGCAGTGGCAGAGATAACTGGCTGGCCCTTCAGAAGTGAAGGCTGCCTTCCTCAGAATTAGGAAGGAACTGAGAAAGAATTGTTTTCCTTCTTATCACCAGTGTTGTCCATTTCCTTTTTGCTCTATGGGCTTTAAATTTTTCCGGTTCCATTTCTGTCCCTTCTCTTTTAAGTTGTCCCTCTTCTAACTACAAGGACAAGTGAAAAAGGATCACTGAAACAAGGAGACTGAGAAAATTGAATGATAGCCTGGAAATTATTAAAGACGTTATTTCTGATATAGCTGGAAATACAGATGTAAAATTTGGTGTTGTCAGGTGCAATATTTTGACTTTGAAAAAACATTGCTTACAGTTGCCCTTGAATTTTTGTGCTTAGCAAAATTGACTTCAGTCACTGAGTAAAACTAATGATATATCCATGACCTAACCAGCAATATTTACCCACCTTTGCAAAGTGATCTGGGTTGCACAAGAGCAATATGGATGTGGAAATGTAAATGAAAGTCTGGATGTCTATTCATGGTCTAAATTCAGATGCGCTCTTAGGAATTCTGTAGGGTCACAACTGGTGAGCATGCATCTTTCATCAGCTGTAGAATGGGGATGGAGCATTCTAAAGGATTACTACTTTTATGTGCTATTTTGAAAGAACAATTATTGTATGTGCGAATCAGTAATCCAGTGGTGTTTTATAGGCAATCCGTTTTGTGATATTTATTCATTTCCTCCGTCCCCTGTCTAAGCAGTTTAGGGAATTTCAGGGGGAAAAAATGAGAAAACGATGAAAAATGCGTAGTTAAATGTTCAGTCACAAAACACTAAAGTAAAGGTTTAAGCAACCTAAATAAAACTAATATGTATTCTCGGCATATGGATGAAGTCCAAACCTGAGACATTTTTCATTTCACTATACAAGGCTACAAATCTAGTTTCAAGGAACAATATCTGTCAGAAATAACTGCTGTTTAAAATTTCTCAGAGTTACCCTTTCTTAAAAAGTAATTTCTAATACATAAATATAATGGGGAATGCTGTTTGTATGAAGTCCCTCGCAAAAGAAAGCATTTAAAACCAAATATCATGCTAGGAAAAATTTGCAGGCATTAAGAAACTTGCTACGTAGTGACAAAATGCTCATTTCCACTCCGTTTCCAAGAAGAGGGGGTTTGGTTTACCAAACTATCTAGGTCTGCATCCTTGCCACCAAAAATATTACAGGAAATGATTTTGGCAAAGATGCTGGCATTTTTCTGTCCAGACCTGGGTGGGTAAGATGATTGTAGGAGATTCACAAGAAATTATTTGCCAATCTGTTGTTGCCCTCACATCAGCCTTCATAGTCAGCCCATACATCAGAGGCAAGGCAGAGGAAATGGCTGCTGTGCCTGGCGTGGGTTGCTGTCAAATAGCTCAGCAAGGTGTCCAAACCAGACCCGTGAACTGAGATGGCCTCATGTGCTCCATGAGGCCATGGATCATTTCTGCTGCATAAAGGCCTCCACTGCTCCATCTCTTCCAGCTTCCCAATCTAGGAATAAACTAAATCACCTGAAAATAATGCAGGCATTGATGTATGCAACTTGCTCATGGGCTGAGAAGCAACAAGGACACTACCCTGTTCTCTAAATTTCTTTTAAATTACTCCAATTCTTTTTTAGATAGCACAACAATCAGCTAATATAATTTCAATGGTTTGGATTTTCTGTTGAATAGCACACAGAGACATGTATAAATATACATATCTAAGCAAATTCAGAGAAAAGCTGACACATCCTTTTACCTTTTGTGAGAGAATCATTAAGTTTTATGTGCAGACACCTCTATTTTGAATCACGAAGCTAGCAGCAGAGCTAGTTGGCGTTTCCAAAATCTTGCCTCAGCCCTCAGCCTCCAAATAAAATATTAATTGCTGATGCTTTTATTACAGATTCACTTCATTAATCCCAGATACTACCCCCTTATATGAATGTATTATAACTCAGTTCTGGGATTCATTAATAGACCTAGTTAATTTGATCCCTAAAAGGCTGTAATTAGGAATGTGTAAAATAGGTTGAAAAAATTTGTTGCAAGCAGACTTCACCTGAACAGTGAGTGTGTAAACCTTCAGTAAGCCTTGTTGCTGGGCTTTTTCCTTT
Organism: Cinclus cinclus; assembly: GCF_963662255.1. NCBI lineage: Eukaryota > Metazoa > Chordata > Aves > Passeriformes > Cinclidae > Cinclus > Cinclus cinclus. Next base: position 137,282,446 of record NC_085046.1, read on the forward strand.
TATCTTTAAAAGGCTTTAGAAAGTTTGCACTAAAAAGGAGACCGGGAGAGTAAAATGTGTGAAAAACAAAGAGAGCAGATAACCTTTCATACCAAGTTATTTTCATTTATCCATGTATCCTAATTTAATTCAAAACCTCCACTGATATCTGTCAGAAAAGCATGTGTAGAAAAACAGGCTGCAGTCACAGAGAGAAAAAAAAAAACAAAGAAAAAGTTCCTGGAAATGAAAAAAAAACGGCCTGAATTCAGCTCTTTTTGAATCCCAAATTGCACTTTAAAGTGTCAGGTATGCCAGGTGGGGGTACTTCTTAAGAGAAAAAGAAGTCCACCTTGGAGGAGGGCTAGCATCCTTAGTGTATCCAGCACCCAGAGGAAAAAGATGTTTCAGAAGGTGAGTGGCTGAATATGTATGTGTTTCAATAAAGCATTTCATTTGGAAGGTTTTTGCAGCATTCACACAGATTGAGTTTTAGTGAGGAAGTGACTCTGCCTGGCCCGCTGTACTGTCAGAGGAAATAAGTGAAACTAAAATGAAGTGATAATATACTGTAGGAAATTTAAGAGAAAGAAAGGCAGAGGAAAAATGGCAATCTGGGACCATACAGCTGATCCCCAAAATAGACACAATGACCAGTGCCAAACTAGCTGCCAAAACCAGTAGATTGTAAAATTACCTAATACCTATGTCATGTTTACTTTATATTTACATTGGGGAATGGGCTCCCCAACAGACACAATACTTGACAGTATTTTTGTTCGCAGTCACTATCATTATCCACCATCTGCTCTGCCAAATTTCCTTTCAGTTCTTTTTTGTGCATTCATCAGCACAGTAGTAAGTAACTACCTTAATGACTGCAGCATATTGCTTCTGGATTAGCAGCAGATATTGTACTACTCCTGACTTATGGACAGAGCTGTAAGTAGGAGACCTGGCAGGGGGTTCCATTTAAAATCCTTTCCCCTTTGCAAACAGAAACAGAGTACCTAGGAATTTTTTGTCCCAACTCACTAGCAGGGATGTGATCTATGGTTTGGCTTAAAAAAAAAAAACCTACCTCCTTCTGTGAAATTCAGTGAAGTACCCGCCAGCTCCACAGAGATGGCTGAATTCTGACAAGATGTCTTAGTGTGATGGGTAGCCTGAAATACTGGCAGAGATCTCTGCTTACTTTGCTCAAAACCGCAGATAGAAAAAACCACAGCTTTGAGAAAAGGGCAGCTTTTGAAAAGGACACGTGTTTGCTGACTGAACCTTGTGGGTTAATATGGTGACCTGCAAGCACAAGAAGGCCTTTTTGTCTTTGTAGTCTGTGGGTAGATGTAGCAGCGGGTAATCCAATCCTGGCACATCTTTACTTATTCTTTGCTTTGAGGCCATCTAAAGTGAGTTCTCCAAAACTTATCTCAGTGCTTTTTTTAATGTGTGCTAAGCAGACTTTTTATTTTTGAGTTTAGTCAAATACAGGAAAAGTAGGCAGGAGTGGGTTTTTTCCTTCTAAAAACCTAAAAAAGCCACAAACCACTTTTTTCAGACATTTTGTACCAAGATAAGGGCAGGCAGGGGATGAGAAGGGAAAAAGGTAAGTAAATGTGAGAAAAAAAATTACAAAGAATAGTCAAGGGAAATTTGGACTGGAAAGACTCCTCAAGTGTATCATGGTAAAAGGAAATATAGCAGAAAAACATATAGATGTATATAAATTCAAAATATATTATGGAAAGTTTCCTACTAAAAACACACTCAAAAATAGTTACTTCTGATTCACAAAGAGAGGAAAAATGAAGTGATCTTAAGCTTCAGGGATCCTAGGATGGAGCACTGCCAGGCTGTTTGAATGCAGGCAGCTTCAATGCAGTCCAGACAGGCGACAGGCTAAAAGGCATAGGAGACTCATTCTGTTCCCACTAAATTCAATGGCAAATTTGGACTTTGAAACAGGCATGGAGTGAGCAATTGTATGTAACAGTAAGGGACAGCAGAAGTTAGCAGTGGTGTGAGAGCTTTTTAATATGCTTGTGCCTGGATCTGTCAGTGAGATCTGCGCTCCTCTTGGCTGTCTGTGAGGCTGATTACACCAACCTGTGGAAATGAATCTAATATAAAAGGAAGACCAGAACCCAAAGCTTGCAACTATCAGTATACAAATAAATTGGTGCCATAGTGACACTTTCTTAGAGCTTTCACAGCCCAGAGCTGTGACCTGACTACATCAGCACTAGTATGGATAGATAAACCAGAGGGGACTTCACTCTTCTGCAGTTGTGCTAATATACACTGATGGGGAAGTACTGCATATTTCATGATTCTTAGCTGCAGAATAATTCCAAACTCATGCCAATCTACTCAGCAAGTCTATGGCTTGTCTGCAAGTGTTTCTCAAGTTTTAAAATGTACATTTGTTGCAAACATGTGAGAAGGTCACTGGTACCAGCCTCTAAGTCCTTCAGAGTTTTCCATACAGTCTCCTTTAGGTATGCCTTTTCTGATTAAATCACATATTATGAAGTGTAAAAACAAACATTGCTAGATGATTATTATCTAAATATTAATCTTCTTTATGCAGTAGCTTTTGAGAAGCATTTAGGGTTTGGTGTTTTCTCTCATTACTAGTGATAGGAAGTTGGACACTACTATTTTTTCCTCCCTTGAAAGACACTCTTTGGTATTTTTGGTGTATGTAGATACATACACACAGAGACACACACACACACACACACAGACACACACACACACACATACATATAGTTACCATTTTATTGTCATACAGTATGAAAGGAACTGTGTTGTTACAAACTATAATATATGGTCATTGGCCAAATTTCCAAAATTAAGTACACTTTTAATGGGTCTCAGGGTTCAAGATACCCAGCCCTGAGACTCCTCCTAGGTGATCTAATTTCATGCTGAAGTGCATTATTAACTGAACAACTGCAAACAGAGAAAACTATCGATCACATGGGATAAGACAGAGAGCCTAGAGAAGTGAAATGCATACTCTGAGCTATTGCAGCAGGAGGTAAAGCTCATACTGGTGTTGCAAGTTGGTCTAAGTGGCACAGCTCAGAAGTATGTGGTGTCAGCTCGTGGAAATGAGCAGGGAGGAGGCTCGAGGAGGAAGTCTTGCAAAAACCAGGTCCCTTGGCATTAGGAGCTTTGAAAATCAGCAGGGACTGCTTAAAATAAATCCTCTAGTTTATAGACAGCCAACATGAAGGGCTCAGGTGAGTGTAATATGAGCATGGCTGCTCAATCCTGTGAGTGAACATGATGCTGCATTCAGGACTAGATGCAGTTTTGATGTTTTTCTCAGAGCTAATAATGGAACCAGCAGTTCACTTTCTCCAGAGAGAGGAGTGGAAGGCATTTTAGCAGCCTGAATATATTTGTGCACAGGGCCAACTAAAATGGTAGGATAGATTTGGAAACTCTTCATGGAGTTGTTTTTATGCACACAGAGCAGCAGCAGCATTTAGATCAATATCATAAAGAAAAAAAATGAATGTTCTTTTTTAACATCTGACTTCAGAGAAGAGAGATGGTAGTGATCTTGTGGGTCCTATATCCCTGTAGATGTACAATGTCAGCTTCAGCTGTGTTAAACCAAACTCACAAACCCATTCTTTTTAATGACTTTCTGAACTTCAGCAAGGTCATATGCTTTTTGACAGCAAGAAATGGTTACCCAGGTTTCTGAATTTTCCTAGTATCACTACTCATGTGCATAGTTGAGCAAGAGCTTCCTTTTATATCTCTTGAAAATGGAGGATGTAACATTATCACACCTTTCCTTCTATATTTTTTTTTTTTTTTTTTTTTTTTTTTAGTACGACTGAAGAGGGAAAGTTTTCTAAGATATTTAGACATGTAGATCTTGTGATAGGGTCTACAGACATGCTGTAGGTGTTAGACAAGTCCTTGTCCCTCATAAATAACTCAACCTTCAAGATGTTGCAATTACTCTACATCATGAGAACTGGGACTTCATCACATAGTCACTTTATCACAGGTCCAGTCCTCTTCTTAAAACTATAGCATGCCTAGTTTTATGATAAAATTTAAGAAAAGTGTATACTGTAGGATAATGTCCAAATTCTCATTCAACAGATGAACCTACTGTAACTCAAGATGATCTGTCAGTCCCCTCAG